>NW_028277040.1:13528888-13829444 GCF_059951505.1 Python bivittatus
ACAGCATCAGTTCTTGTCTTGGGGCAGGTAAAGGATCTTATCAGTTTCTGGGGTATGTTAGGAAGACAGAACTATTTAAAATGTAGTATTATCATGCTCCAGACTACAAATGATAAAGGAAGTTCCAGTGTTATACATGTCATCCTTTCTCCATTTCTGCCCTTTATTGCTACTTACAGTTTCTGAGGCCCCCTCAATAGCTTGCTTAAAGAAACAAATAGACAAACAACCCTGCTCCACCTTGTGGCAACTGGCCTGTCTAGGGAGAGAATAGACTAGACCAATGTTTCTCAATCTTGGGAACTTTAAGATGTGTGGACTTCAACTCCCAGAGTTCCCCAGCGAGCCATGCTGGGATTTGAAGAGTCTAATCCAGTGTTTCTCAACCTTGGGAACTCTGGGAGTTGAAGTCCACACATCTTAAAGCTCCCAAGGTTGAGAAACACTGGATTAGACTCTAGTCTATTCTTACCGTTTTTTGGTGGGGTGGTTTGTGGCATGAACGACTGGGTGACTGTCATCTACAGTTTTAATGGTACAACCCAGGTGTTTCAGCTCAATGATACCATTTTCAATGGCTTACACATATTTTGTTGTCTGACGAAGAGATCTGTTTCAACAAACACAGCATACTCTTACCTGAATATGGCTGAAGAAGCCGGTTTAAATTTGGAACTTTATTTTTTCTTTTTAAATTAACAATAAATGGGATGAGAAAGCTTATCAACTTCAGGTATGCTATGTTCTTTCGAATGTCTACTTTTTTTTCTAGATGTTTCTTCACAAGTTTTTGTTGAAGAGCTAGTCTCTGCTGTAGTCTCTGATATGAAAAAGCATCAAGGCGGTCCTCGGTCATTCTAATTGCATTAGAGACGTTGTATGCTGCATCAAACAGGAACACATTTTCATACTGTTGAATCTTTGTAGTAGCAAATATCAGCTTAAGTATGATATGGTCCGCAAACTGCATAAAAAAGGCTTTTTCTTCTGTGCTGTTAGGATTGTAAGTTGGATCTTCATTCATGTTTTCATCATAGATTCCTTGAAACTCTGGTTCTTTTGAAATATCTATTAGACCTATATTATATACATGCACATAAAAGATCTATAAATATATTAAATAAACATAAACATATTAAAATACAGATATATCCTATCCTCTATGTATATGTCTCTTAGAAGAAAAAAAATGTCAGTTATATTCATTAATGTCCAGCCTTAGTCAGGTTTAGAAATGTGACCTATTGAAATCAATGGCAGTTATATTAGATGTGGTTCACTTGTCTTGAAGATTTCAATGTGTCTTCTCTGAGGATGACTTAGTCTGAATCCAACCTATAAACTTCAGAGTATTATTTTAAACTCAAGAGGACCACATTTCATGTTAATGATAATGTTTTTTGTGTTTAGCATGCTTACCAAGCATTCTAGTGTTTGATTAAAAAAAATAACCAGGAAATTACTCTTACAGAACAACCCAGTTGTTATAGTCAGAATATTTTGCCCTCAAATCTCTAACTATTCAAAGCCTTGCCAGCAATCATCTGGCTGAATGGAAACGAGGGTAGAAACATGTTTGTGGACTCTGTTTGCTTCCTATCAGATTTTTCTTTGTTTGCTTGACTATTTCCTTCAGGAGCTAGTATAAATATTCCTCACATTTGGGAATATCAGAAAAACCAAAATAACACCATGTTGAAGGAAGGGCCCAGAGAGAGTGGCATGTGTGCACAGGAACAACAAGGTAGAACCAGTTAAAACCAGTCTAGTCAAGTCTAGATGATACCAAACAAAAATAAGGAAGCTAAAGTAACCACAAGGCAGTGAATCATACTTAAGCCAGCAACAGCACAACAGTGGCCAAGGTGGCAAGTGATGGAGGACTGCTGGCACAAGATGAAAAGAAGGACTGTACAAGGACTTGTCAGGAGACCCCATCTGTGCGTGCAACCTTCTGCCAAGCACCCTATCTTCTCCAATACCCCATGCATTACCTGGCCAGTATTGCAATGGGGCTTGGTGAGTGTGAATGTGTGAGTATGATGTTTAAGCAATTGTATCCAATAAGGCCAAGAGGTTAACAGAGACTCTTTATGTTCTATGTCTTTTTGACTCCTCCATTACCGCATACATCCTGAAGTTCAAATCTGTAAGGGGAATGTGTTAGTAATTTGGGGCATAGGGAAATAGGCCAAGGACCCTATAGATTATTTTTTTAAGATGGCCTTGGGGTAGCATTTCATTATTGAGCCACTAATTGTTTAGCTATGTTTGAGGGTGTTAGGAAAGGTTATAATTAAGGGATATGCTGGGGAACAATGAATAGTGAGTGGGATTAAGTATAGAATTTAGAAAGTGAGTTAGAACCTTGGAGCATGGCAGCGAGCTGCTGAGCTGGGAAAGGAGGAAGTTGGCATCTTATAGTGGTGGTGGCCAAGGAGCCTCTGACTGTTTCAGTGAAATGTGGGGTCAGAGAAAGTGAAAAGAATCTGGCAGAGATGTGGTGGGAGCAGGGCTACGTTTGAAGAAAAGAACTATGTCGAATGGAGATGGAGCACCTATGGAAAAGGACAGAAAAAAGGAGGAAACAGGCTTTGAAGTATAGAGAAGAAGAGAGATTTTGGTAGCTTAAAAATGAACTTACAGTTAAAGGAGTCCTGGAGATGGTGCTCAATAGACAAGGCAACAGGAACAATCAGTGGACTAGTGAGTAGTGGATAAAAGGGGGTGTAGAGTTCTGGGAAGCACCACTGCTACACAACAGTGTGCTGCTTTTCCAGGAGCAGAGCCCATGCTGTCTGGCTGGAGTGCCCAGTAATTGATGAGTGTGGGCACTGAAGGTCTGGTCAGAGCCTATCTGACTGCCACCACAAATCCCGCTGGAAGTGCCTTGGTGACTGCAAAGGACCTTGAACAATTGTCTGGGACTAGGCACTCAGCCTTTGGTTGGCTTTGGGCACTCTGGGATTTTATTAAGCTTGGTGTCTGGGTAAAAGATGGGGAGTGATGCTGGGTGGCATCTCTGGAGTTGGAGAACAGGGGTAATGATCTCTCCATTGGCTAGGTCCTATATGTCTTTTTCACTTAGGCATACATTTGCCAGGCAGCCATGAGTGCCGGAAGCTTCTTGATATGTATTTATAACTTGCATATATCAGATATGTGCAATTGTCATATGTGTCACAGTTTTCATCCTGATTATTACTTCCTTTATACCTTGTGCTATATTTCATGCAGTGGTCACAAACATGTCAACACAAACTTTTCTTACCAGCTTGACAGAACTCTGCAGCAGCCGTTTTTTCTGTTTGGGGAACACCATCTTGATCAATATCCATGCTAGAACGCCACAGTTCAGAGAACCTTACCCTTTTTTCCTTGGGCATGTATATCCCATGCCACAGGGCTTTCAACATATAGTCAACAGCAATTAACATTTGTCCTATTCTTGTATCAAAATACGCTGGAGGGAGTGAACAAGAAGTACTCTGATCGTAATTGGCATCTAGACTGATGGAAGGGATTTGATTCAGACAATAAATGCCCACAGCCAACTCTCTGATCATTTGATGAATTTCCCGACAGTCCAAATCTAATCCTGGCTCCACTGGCATAAGCAAAATCGCTATTTGAGTATTGATGCTTCTCATTTGACTCAGAAGTCCACTGGGAAGGTCTAATGGATGACGCAAATCGTCTTTGGATGCCAACCAGCTGCAGAACGAAGTGGTAAGTAATTCCTGAAGCTCACTTCGCTCATACTTCTCAAAGAAGGCGCTAGCATTTCTCTGCGCTGCAAGGTGTGCTAAATAGGTTGCCTCGTCTGCTTGTTCATTTCTAAGGACTTGCTTTTTAATTGGTCTCAACATTCTTCAAACTGTTTTGTTCTGCTGTTTCTAAATATAAATTATTGGGGGGGCAATTAAAAATTGAAATTAAGTGTCTTAAGATTTGTTGAAAGAAAATATATTTTTATAAAGAACACAAAGCAGTGAAACGTAACCGTATAACATGGTAATGACAAATGGCTATAGTAGATTTCTGACATTTCCGGTTCCTCACAATTTGGCAACTCCAGACATTTTGGGTTACAATTCTAATAATCCCTATCCTGTCTGGGACAGATGGATATTGTAGTCCAAGACACTTAGGTTGGTGAAGGTTGAGTAACCATAATTCTCTGGTTGCTTAAAGTTAATTATGGAAGTCCCACTAAATTATTATTAAATAGTATAATTATCCTTTATTACTTTTAAATTGGTAGGGTAAATGACTGCATCAATGCATCACACACCTGGAACTATTGTTAATTTGCTTCACTGCTCACAGGAAAATATATTTAAATTATGTAATATTTCAGTGGATACTGATAAAGAAAAGTGATAGATTATTACTAATCAATGCTGTTATTTAATTAGATTAATATGAGGTGTATAGTTGAGACTCAATTCTTCATTTTGTTTAGAAATTACAATAATGTCATGAAGCAGTTCAGGTATTACCCAGGAGCATCCGCAGAGGGATCAAAACAGTCAAGACGACGACAACCATGTGATTGAAGCAACTCACATAAAAAGGGGATGGGGCTTCAATGATGCTGTTGCGGTAGCCATCTTAACATTTATACCCCCTCTGCGGATGTCCCTGGTGTTGTGTCTGAATAAGATATGAATGAAAGGAATGAAGCTATGCATATCAACCCTGGCTTCAATGGGTTTTTCAATATACATTGAAATGAACACAAGGAGAATCTCTGCAAACTGCCCTATTCAACATAGGGAAATCGGGACATTAGGAATTGTTCTATATGCCCTATTTTATTTGTCCAAAATTCAGGTATAATGCCTAGAAACAGCAGTGTGTTTTACAAAACTATTTATACTTTGCTGCACTGAGCTTTGAGTCAAGTTCTTGTCCTTTTAATTTATAGTCTGTTTATTAATTTATTTTTAGATTATTTGAATTAGTGAGTAGTCTAAACATATTTTGATATGATTTGACATGAAGAGGAATAAAACCATAACACTTTCCATTTAATACTAAAGTTGAATATCTGAATTGGGAGTGAAATTCAAAACCCTGTTCAACAGAGTATGAATAGAACCAATTTGTTGTTTAGTGGGAGATAAACAGCACCTTAATGTACCCATTATAATCAATGAATTTCTAGTAAACTTCCATAATTTTTCCAAACATTCTACCATTTTGGGAGCAAATGATAATCTAGGGGAGTGAAACTACATTGATGATGGGTATTTATTCATTAATGGTGTGAAAGGCAGCCTATAGCCCTCCCATTTTTTGTGACTCTTGCAATCTCTCAAGATCGTTCCACCAAAATTCATTAACAATACAATGATTTAGAGAAGCTGAATTTTGCCTTAAAAAAAAGAAAGAAAGCAATAATGTGGGTATATAGTGAATGTTCAGGAAAACCCTACCCCATGTTCACTTACAGCCAACAGTGTCTGAGATTCAATATACTTCAAGATGACTGAGGGATGAGCGGGGTGTGACTAGAGATGATGGGATTACTCCCATTTCCATAAATGACTATATGGGTTGATTTAAATCAAGGCAGAACTTGGAAACAGGCTGAGAGAAGAAATGGGGCACCTTCTATCTCCTCAGCATCTTCAGAATTAAGTGATTAGAATCCTCAGGGATCTAGAAGGGCTTTCCAGGAAGAAATGAGACAGATGGAAATCTGTTTTAGGAAAAGGACTATTTTTGAAAGGATAGGTTAAAAAGGTTTAGCTAGAAGCATTGCATAATATTAACTTTTATTTTCTCTTTGTGTGTGTAAAGTCTGGTTATTTTGTCCCTGGTATTTGTACAAGCTCAGTTCTTATCTGTTTTATGCAAATTACAACCTCTAAATTAGAAGACTAGCATCATGTTATGATCTGTCCCAAGCCTTTTATTTTCCTTTATATTTCTCTATGGAAGCTCCTTTTAAGTCACTGATGGTTCCTGAGGTGCGAACCATTCTGTATTTTCTTCTCTTTTATCACTGAATGTTTGCTTGATTATTTAAAAAAAGAAAAAAAATGTAAAATTAGCTTTTTGGCTTTTTCATTTTTTCTTTTTTTAAATAAAGTTTGATTAATTTATCTTTTATGAAATTGGTTTGTCTCCCAAAAAGGAGAAAGGGGAAGAAGTGGCTGAGTTACCCTGCCTCATCTCTATAGGGCCAGGAGGTGGTGTTATAGAATTTATATCATTTCTTTCTGACTCTTTTTCCTTTTAATTTGCCAGAAAACAATACAGATAGCAATAAATAGCAGGGGTACTTCCAAACAGACCATTTCCAGTGCTATCAATAAAAAGAAACGTGATTATTTTATCTATCTTTCCTTCACTGAGTATATAAGAAATACAAGAAGTAGCACTGAGTTTTACAGTAGAAGACTGGAATAGCTGTACAATTCTATGAAGAAAATAGGTTGACTATGCAAGAAAAGTTTTGTCTGAAAACACACATGTACACATACAGACACAAAAGATTAAAATGAGACCATACAGAGCAACAGTTTGAACGTACTGAAATCACTGCAGGGAAAACTATTACTCATCCAGTAACCAAACAAGTTTGCCAAAAAAATATTGGACAAAAAAGATCAACGCATGGGACATAAAAAGTTGAGGGGCCTTCCTAACATGGAATACAAAGTCTGAGTGCAGATATTAGGCATTCTGATTTCCTAACCACCTGCAGCTTAGATGTAGACCAAGCAGTGCCTCTTCAAAAGATCTTCACCATCAAACTGGCCCACATATGGGAGAAGATAGGCCTTTAGGTATTCCAGAAAGTTGGTACACATTGTGCCAAGCTGTAGCCTGTTTGGTTTTGACTTAAATGTAATGCATGAATGTAGCCAATTGTGGCTTAATGAAACAGTTGGCTTGATGTGTGAATTGGGCCAGGAAATGAACTAGGAGGAACTGGGTAGAGAAACACATGCAGTAAAGTCATGCGTATCCCTACCATACTCAAGCCAACAGTCATTCCTGCAGTCCTTGGTGTGACGAGAAATCTTTGAACACTTTGAAGTAGCATTCTCATTTCGGCCTGAGGGAAGGGAGGAGAGTGAAAAGAGAAGCCTACTTTTTTTCTTGTTCAAGCATCCTGACTGAGAAGGCAGTAAAAACAGCAAGCCACCCTTGATATCCCCCAACTGTTTAAAGGGTTACCTTTTCTAGATCAGGAAGCAGAACAAATGAAAACCAGCAAAGGACAAAAATTCTAAGTAGGTCCCTGGAAAATTGATCCCAGAAAAGCAAGGTGATTGAAACACAAACCTATGCATGTAAATCTATCAGCAAGTGGGAGGCTTGCCTTTTGCCCCAGGACTAGAGTCTCTAGCTCACATCCTCAGCTGTTACACAGTGAACTGAGGAGTAAAAAGGAGAGGCTGACTGGATACTGTTGCTATGGAAACCATAGAACAGGAGAAAGTAATTGTGAAGGAAGCCTGCTACTGGTTGAATTTACACCTTTTGGGAGCAGAGGGAGGTTTCTCTCGTGCTAAGCTCTTCCAGTAGCAGCCCATTACATAGTCAGTGTTTTTAAAATGTGGGCACTTTCAAGATAACTGAATAGACTGTTGCAGAGTTGGCATCATGTGTCGCTGCTTGTTGGTTTGTCTGGCAGAGATAAGAACTACCTATTGGTTGAACTTTGTCAAAGGTATTGGGCGGTAGAAGACAGATGTGATTTTTATACATTAAAATTTCATTTACCTTCCAAGAAGGAAGAACCCATAGTAAAAAAGCTAACAGATTTAGAACTATCCATTAATAAACATTCTTTCAGAACAATAGCTGGGATTCTGAGGACTCTCCTGACGAACGCTGGATATACAATAAAATACCAGAACAAAGATGACAAATGCTTTATTTACTCTTTGTAGTTTGAATTTCTCTATTGTTGTTGCATTAAGTAAAAAGTAGCGTCACTTTAAAGACTGAAACATTTATTATGGCATAAGAAAACAGTCTTCCAAATGACATAGTTGACTGTAGCCTCCAAATGTTTATGCCACCATGACTTCACAAGGTTTTATGTCCAGATACAGAATAGCAGCAGGTCTGTATAAGCATACAATTTGTGTGCTGTGAATATATTATTTAAAGATGAGAAACAAGAAGACAAATTGTTAAGCTTTATTAATATACTTGACTCTCTGGGTCTCGGATCTGATGCAGGTTGTGAATGTAGTATTACAAATAGGTCATAAAACAAAATATTACAATATATCCCCAGCCCCTTTATTCCAACCAAGAGTCCAGACCTATTATCTCTTAATCACTTGAGTATTTTCAAGTTTCTACTGTGGAACCTAAACAAGGGTAGAATCTGATTTGATTAAAATTTCTTTGAAGCAGCAGCTAATATGCTTCTTTAATAAATACAGTTTATTTCAGTTAACATCCATGGCACAAAAATGTATCCCATAAAATTTATTACAGATAATCTAAATAGCTATGATAAAAACTGTGATACACTTTTTATTAGTTATTAGTTTTGCTAATAACGTATTATTATGTTATTAGCAGAACTTAACTGTAATTCTTACCTTAATGGGAAGTCCCTGCTCCTATGTATAACAATTTAAGAAATAACTTGAAATTGCTGGTGATTATTTCCAGTTAAATGTGCAGAATCACAGTCTTAGCTTAACTGTATACAAAGTCGTTTGAAGTTTGCTCACTATAAAATTATGCTTCTTGAAAAAGTAGCTGTGGACTATAAACACAATTATTCTCTTGAAGCTGACTGGAGTCTTGCACATTTGTCAGATGCCTTTTCACTGGTGCTCTCCATTTTTGCAATCCGAGAACCAAATTGCATGGCCCGCTTTGGCACAACAGCAGAGGCTGTCAAACCAAGCTCAACAGCTACTAGACGCAAGAGCAATTTTTCCCCAATCCCACGAGGTAGAGCCAAGTTTGCTTTTTCCCATACAGGAAGCAAGTTAAGGAAAGATACAACCTCTTCGTCAAGAAACGGAAATCTGAAAGGAAAAATTATACCGAGAAAAGTAAAAACAAGTTTTAAAAACAAGTGCAAACAAAGCTTTCTTTAATGAACTGAATGGGCTAATTAATTGTATATTTTAAAAAATGTCCATTTTTAATACATTCATCTATAAAAAGTCACCAGTGCAAAACCATAGGCAGATACTGTACTGAATGCTATGTCAATTGTAATTAACTTGTCCTATTAATTTCAATGTGTTAAGTTAGTCCAAATCCAGGTTGTATCTATCAATGCTGAAAAGTTGTAAATTTGCATTTTTTGTTATCTTTCAATGAAAAACCTCCTTAAGAACTTAGATAAGAAGTTCCTTTAGTTTCAACACTCTTTTCCACATGCCATTCCACAGAATAAGTTAAAGTGTCTTGGATCTCAGCCGCTGAAGAGAGTTTGTTTGCACCAAGAGAAGAAAACCAATGATAAAAATTATTTAAAATTCTGTGTTCTGATGGCAACTTCAGATGTGAGGACTTACCAGAAAAGTCATATACTACAATACTAGTCTACTATAGCAACTTGTATAACACTCCAGAACAAGATACAAGAGCTAGATTTCATTGCTAGAGAGATGTGTGAAAGGGCTGTTGTCTGGGTTGAGATCCCAAATGGGTGAGGAGAGAATGAGCAAATTATTTACACACTGCTCTAGGTGCTTCTTAACTTCTATACCTTGTCTTAACCCTCCCCCACCCCAAGAGAAAATGCATTACAGTTCTCACAGACTTATAAACAACTCATGTCCCATGGATCCATTCCAAAGATTCGTTCTGATATGGCAATTATTAGTACTGAATTAATAGCTACTAATGCTACTGAACTCCTGAGATATTAACCATCAGGAGAGAACTATGTATCATGCATGACAAGAAAGGGCTTTTTAAAAAGTAGTCTGCCCTCTTTTACTATAGCATGTGAATGGTTTCTTCCATTTTATCTATTAGACATTTGCTGCTTTTGCTCATCATTATCCGAATTTTAGTAAGTCCACTCAAGGACAGTCTTATTTGTTGCACATCTGCTTACCTAGCTTCTTTACCATGATCTCCAATAACTCTATCATCTCGACCAAGATTCCTAGAAGAAATACGACTTAGTTCCATTCTTAATTCTTCACTCAAACCCTCAAAACCACTTTTTTTGAAGCAAGCACGGTGTCTGGAATACCCTGCAAGTTGTTCATCTGCTCCAATTCCTGTAAGTACAATCTGTAATGAATACAGAAGTACAACCTGTAATGAGCACAGATTATAGAATACTAACACAGATGTTAGCATTACTTTCCAAATAAATCTAAAAGCAATTTAAAATCAAAAACACCACCACTTATTCAAGATGTTTTGCATAATTGTGCTTCAGAAAGTTTAGTTAAAAAGATATTCAGATAAAGACTGCAAATATAAATAACATTTAACATTTATATATAAATACAAATCTATATGTAAATATAAGTTTCAGTTATGTATTGGTATTTTATTTAACTGGAAATACATAATAGATGGAAATCAAGCCATATAGCCACAAGATAAAGCATGATTATATAAAAACCATAATGAAAAATATTTACTTAGAGGACAGATTTCCAAAATACAAAAAAGAAAAAGAAACAAAATATGGGTATTAGTATTGAATATTTGTTTCTGAAGCCTGTTCATCAAGAAATTTAACAAAAGGAATTAAAACTGAAAACCCAAAAAGCAATTATGCATAATAATGTATGAAACTGGTTTTTTTTTTCTCTGTAGCAATTTCTAGTGCTAAAGTCAATATAACTGCATATATTTACTGCCTTGCATATTAAATGAACATTTCCTAAATCTGTTTCATTATTGGCAGCATTATTTTACCACAAAACTCTCTCCATTTTACAGTTGTGTGTGTAGTGTAAGCCTAAATATGTTGGAAATAGGTCCCATTAGAACTCAATGAGCTTAGTCCCTATTAAGTGGCATTAAGGCTGAAATACCAGCTATGGAGTTTAAATAGTTTTATGCAAATGTAACTGAAAGATGGAGAAAAATCAATCATTTCATACCTTTGCTGGACTTTTATATGGTTGAACATCTCCCTGATTGGTAAGAAGACCTTCTCCTCTGGAAGCAAACCACACAGCACAACCAATACTGTCATCCAAAACAGTATCCAGTGGATAAATTAAGTGTCTTATATGTTTCACTCTCACTGCTTTTAAATCCTCAAGTGTAACATTGATTTCCACGAAATTCCAGGTTCTTGAAGGATTAATGATTTTTAGTTCTTCTAATCCTGCCCTGCCTGTAATTCTATCAGGCACATTAAAAGAAAGGGAAGAGTCACTGGTCACAATATTGTTGATGTTTAGACATTCCTGACAAGGGTGAAATTGTTTCTTCTTTTTGTTGTATTTCTTAATGGAACTGTTTTGGTTACCTTGACCTGTAATCTCAAAGGCCACATTGAGAAGATCAATTGGTTCTTCCAAGGGAACATGCCTGTCAGCAAGGGCTGCTATAATCATGGAATCAATGCCACCAGAAAAAAGTACTGCAATATGGGATTTCTTCAGATCTGTGTCTGATACTTCTCTGAATGGATCAGTGTTTCTCATTAGGCATAATACTCGTTTCTTTACAGCTCTACTCAATACATCAATAAATTGATGGGCTCTTTTCTTCTTGTGATGTTCTGCAAGAAATTTCTGAAGAACTTCCACATCAGCTACAATTGAGGGAAAACTAAAGAATTGGGATTCCATTGTCATGTCAGAAATTTCCTTATTTAAAGGAATGATGGGGGCTACCAATGAAGTGGATTTATTCATGACAAAAGACACATAAGCAGGTAAAGATTTAGAAACTATGTTTATAACTTCAGTGACTATTTCTTCAACTATATTTTGTGTGGGAGGAAATTTCCAAGGATGTAACATTAAAGTAATAGATTTAAGTGCAACACAGTCCTGCAGATCGATCTGAAAAATTCCTGATGCTGGAACTTCCAACCATTGATTATTAGAGACAGAGCTAACAGAGCTGAGAACAAGGACAGTGTCAGTGTCTTTATTAAATTGCCACAGCAGACTTCGACGGCCAAAGTAGTCCCTGCCAAACCATAAGCAATGCCTGGATGCCTGATAAAAAATAAAAGACCATGGGCCCTGAATGGAGGACAGCACTGTCAAAAAATCAGAGTCACTATTGCAAGAACAGAGTTGCCGAAAAATAACTTGAGTGTCATTCTCTTCATTTTCTACAGAAATTCCACTGAAGATCTCTCCATTCCAAAGGAATACATTACCAGAGTCTTCCACCGGCTGTGGAGTCATTGGCCCCCTTAAGTGAAGTACATGGCCAGAAAATAAGCACCAATATGGAGGATGAAACACAATCTTTTCCAGTTGTTGGCTTCTATCAGGCCCTCTTCTTTTAAGATTATTTAGGATATCTTTTTCAAAGATACTATTTTGAGGGGCAGGAGCAGATAAGCTGACCATACAGCAAATTCCACACATTGTAAACTTGGATTTGATTTAGCTATTTCTTGATCTTGGCTTTTTCTGAGTTTTCTATTTCCTGATGTGCCTTCTTTAGTTCATCTAAAGTAACTGGGGGAAAAAAAAGAAAATCCCCCTTTTAAATAAAGTGTAAAAAAATCATGTAAATATTTAAAGTAGCCCATAAATACATATCCCAATTACCATTGTTAAGTGAGGACTACCTGTACATATACATATTGAGTTTCTGTGCAAGTAGCATTATTTTATAACTTCAGGTAAAAACCATCCATTGAGCACATAAAAAAATGCCATAATCTTAGAGTGAGAAAACAAAAATGTCCATTCATCCCACTGATCATTATAAAACTTAAAGTTAAATAAATAATATATCTGAAATATAAATGCATCTGAGGAACATACTTTTGCATTCAGAGAGAGTTTGGTTTCTGTCTGCTAGAAAGAATATGTTGCTGTTCGGTTGCTGCCTGTAAACTTTCTGCAAATTAAGAAGAAACATCCTGAAAGGTTTAACATTAAGAGATAGGAATTTTTCTAGTTTTATCTTTCCATTTCCTGATTTATCTCCCACTGAAATTGTAGGTAGAAAAACTATTGAATCAGACATGAAATTCTCCTGAACTATTTCTTCATCAACTAAAATAGAGCTTGCTTCCAACTCCCCCCCTTTTAAAAAAATAAAAATAAGCCTGCAAGCTTACTGTATCTTTGGAAGCCTAGGGTAAGTCTCTCTTTAATGTTTAGACACTCATAAGCTAGTATGAGTTTAGGGGTGGTAAACAGTAATAAATGACAAGAAAATACACCATCAATCCCTCATAGTAAAACAAAATCTGTAAGTCATTAAACATTACTAAAAGATAGCCACAAATGCTAGGAACCAAAAGTACATTCCAAAAATATAGTTTTTACCACTTTCCAAAATGCCAGAAAGGTTAGGGCCAGATATATTTCTGA
The DNA here is from genome assembly GCF_059951505.1 of Python bivittatus. Classification (NCBI taxonomy): domain Eukaryota; kingdom Metazoa; phylum Chordata; class Lepidosauria; order Squamata; family Pythonidae; genus Python; species Python bivittatus. The sequence goes on from NW_028277040.1 coordinate 13,542,376, forward strand.
GGGTAACATATTTTATAAGTGGGGGCCATCAAGGAGAAGGCCTGCCTCCTGATCTATAATCCCGTTTACTTTCTGTGGGTATGATCCTTAGCAGGCCCTCCTTAGATGCTTGCACAGAACATGACAATGATGGTGAATAAAGCAGTTCCTATTGTACTCTACAGCTGCGCTGCATAGGGCTTCATAGGTAATAACAAGCAGTCTGAACTAAACTCAAAAGCCTACTGCCAGCTAATGAATAACAGCAATATAGGTGTTCTTCTAAAGTAGCAAGTTTGCCCTGCTACCATTTGGTAGCAAATATAGCTTCTGTGTTGTCCTCAATGGCAGGCCCACGTGGACCACGTTGAAAGAGTCCTGGTCCATACAACTTCTGTGGGTGGAATCCTCAACAGATCCCTCTCTCATGGGCTAAAAACTAGTCCCTAGCTGGATGCCATCATAAACAAAAAATTTTTTTTCTTTCTCTCTCTATTTAGTAACCCATAGTTAAAGGATTTAAATATCCTCTGTAATCATGGAAGTAGTTTTCAGAGGGATTTGCAAAAAAAAAAAACCAAAAAAACCCATAGTAAAAACAATGCAGTTCCTGCTCACAGCTTTGTAGTCTAAAAGGCACACCACAAAAAAGTGTTCACCTTGCATACTGCTATCATGGTACGGTGTATGCTTACCCATTCTCACTGTCAGTGATGGATTATTACACATCCTTTTACCAGTGTGCACATTTTGTGTGAAATTAAACAAAAGCCAATGCTCACATCATCAACCCAATACCAATTTTTAAAAGAGTCCAGTCAATATTGTGCAGATTCTAGGAGAAGCTATGCTGATAAAAATGCATACATGTGGAAGTGCTGCATGTTGCATACTGTGACTTTACACATTTATTCAGTATTTTGATTGTTCCTCCAAGTAGGGTTACTTCTGGTTTATCAATCACAGCCATTATCACTAGATGTATAATAGTTTTATGGAACACTGTATCAATACCACTGAATTTGTTGATGAGGGAGATGGAGTTGGATCAGAACTTGTCACCAAATCAGCAAGACCAGCACAATTCAGCATGCTTAATAAAATAGTATGATATTTTACAGTGTCAGCATGGCTACATCTGCTCATTCTACATCTGCATTTTGCTGCTAATACGCACAAACCTCGGTATCACTTTCTCACAATTCTCTTTCCTTTATAGCTAGGAGTAATCTATTAACAGATCTTTATAGTCACTTACACGGTTCTTCTTCAAGTTGGAAATTTCATCAACTACAATTTTTTGTTCTTTAATCTGCAAGATGAAAAAATATCTCATTTCCATGAAAAACAAGCCCTAGATCTCTAAGCAAAATTTGTGAGCTAGCTTTTTAAGTCTCCCTAAAATATACATATATTAAAAAAGTAAAATAAACATTTATGTGTATCAAATTTATTCCATCATAAAATCTAGCCAAGTGATGTTTATTTAGAAATTGTTTGGAGGCTTCTTAGCATCTTCTTCACACATGTCAAGCAACAGATTTTATTGAAGATGGCCCTACTATCAGAGATTTAGCTACCTGACAGGCAAAAGGGTGCTTCTCCTACATCACTTGCAGCCTGCAGAATTCACTTCTTCATTCCATTTAGAAAATCTTTGAAGGCCTATTTTTTCACCAGACATTTAACTTTCAGTTGCCTTATAATTCAAGCATTCATTTTAATTTCTGTTTTAAAAATTCTGTTTTATGCTTCAATTTTGTTATAACTTCCTTGAGTATTCACATGAGTAGAAACACAGGATTTAGTTCAGATAAATACACACTATGTCAGTATAAGTTAGTATCTTATATAGAAATACTTCTACCCAAACATGGTTAAAATGATTCAGTTAACAAGAAACCATAGATTGTTATGGTTAAAGAGATTGCACTCACTATAATTACACATTTAGAGTTTCAAAGCTCAGATTTTAAGACATTCACTATTAATACATGGATTCAGATGATAAATCTATTTTTCCACAACCAGCAATTTTTTTACATTTACCTATAATTTCAGCAACAAGCCAAACTGAAGATATTTTTAATTCTCCAGCATCAGCAGAGCAAAAATGTATATTTTTATGGGAGTTTCTGCAAATTCAAAATAATCCAAACTGTATTTCTATGTTAAAGGGAGCATCCTCATCTTCAGTGGGAATACCTCTTAAAACTCTCATATTTTTCAAGAGAAGTTATTATTTCAACAAAGTGCAATACATTAGGCTGCACGTATGCAGTGAGTACAAAGCCTCAAGTCCAATGGAGCCTAATCCTTAATACATGTTTAGCATAACAGTCTTGGGATATCAAACTGTTGGTCTCACTACGACAGGATTCCTTTCTGAAAGTTACCCCTTTGCATCTCTTTTGAAAGCAGAGTTTACTTCTATTTTACCAAGATTCTACCATCAGGAATTATAAACATATATCTGCCATATTAGTGTCTCTCATTCTATTAATTTCATTGCTTTTCCACTGACCTTTCTGTTCAGCTCTTCTTTGTCAGGCAACTTTGCCTCTTCCCCCACTTCCCTTAGTAGTGCCCGGTTTGACATCTGCTCCCGTTGACTGGTCAGAAGCACCCCAGGTTCTTTTTCTATGACAGGTGTAATCATTCACTGCTCCTTTGACAGAGTAAAGGAAACAGGACCCCAAGCCCTGTAGAAAGCAAGCAACCAGTGTAATTCTCCAAAATAGGCTCCAAATACATTCACAGGCAGTGGGCAATACAAAATCTCTACATTAAGGAAGAGAGCTACATGTCTTTTGGGAATAGGTGTGGTGATAAAAGGTACCCCTCCCATATACATGTCAGCTGCACTCACTACCAAACCTATGAGATGCCCCCTTAGTCTTGTGAACTGCTTGAAGGGCCCTTGTAGGAAAACTTTCACAACAAGCTGGGTGGCGATGGGGGAAGAAACTGTCAGGAACCTGTGGTCGATGAAACCGCACAATTGTTTCTATTCACTGACCTTATCTCAGAGATAGTATGGCTAGCACGCTGACCTAGTATTGCAACCATCCCAATCATGCTGTAATTTATACGGTGTCTACCTTTTTCTTTGCCTTGCCTTTGCAATGTAGCAGGCCAAGGGTACATATGCTGTGGTTCTGCCTTTGCTCAGGGCTGCCCAACAAGCTGCCAATGCTTTGCTGGGAACCCAGTATATACTGTTTTATTGGTTGCACGCTAATAAAATTATGCTGTATCTTCACAATGATGCGGTTGCTTTAGGGGAGCCAGGTTTGGGCCATAACGTAGCATTCGCACCTCTTTCTTCTTTACATTCACAAGAGAATCTCCAGCCCAGCAATATGAACTGATCTTTGGGGGAAAGGGCTAACAGTTTAATAACGGACTTAGGAACGCAGAGGCCCAGGTTCAAGCCCACTCCCAGCCATGAAAGCTCTCCGGGTGACTTTGGGACAGTCGCTCTCCCTCAGCAAAACACACCCCACGGGGCCGCTGTTTCGGAAAACAGCGGAGCTATTCCTGCCACCTCGCACAGCGGGCGAAAGGCACCCTTGTCCCGGGATGCCCTCAGCAGCCAAGCCACCGGCCGCATTAAGGAGGGCTAATGGGAATTCGAGTTCAACCTCTGATGGGCTGCCCGTTGCCCGTTCTCGGTCTGCACGAGGCGAGGCCAAGCAAGCACGAGACTCAGAGCAGCTAAACCCACCCCAACTCGAAACCCTAGTCTACTCCCGGATTTAACAGCCCCAAAGCACGCCCCCCGCGCCCGCTGCCCGTCCCTAGAAATCTGCAAAATATTGGCCAGGTTATTTAATTCTCGTAGTCACACGTACAGCCTATACCCGCCCTCTCGCCACGCGCGTCCGCTTCTTCTTGAGTCTCGGAAGCAGAGGCGATTGAATGACCACTCTGATTCTGATTGGATGCGCGACGTGACGAGCATGCGTAAGAACCAATGAAGTGAAGCTGAAGGAAAACCGAGAACGAGATGCAGAAAGGGCTATGATTCACCAACCCGGGAAGGGGCCGGCAGAGGAGGGTCTTGTCGTCCTTGTCATAGACTTACTACAAACAAGATAGATTCACGTTCTACTTTGTTATGATTTTTGCTCGTTCAGAGGTCCACCGCGCGCCACAGAGTACAAAGCTGCTATACGTCATTGAGTGATTGATTGGAGATAGAGAAGCAATTCAGGTGGCTACTTTTGTTTGCGACTTGTATGCATTTGGGGCCAGAGGGCTTGGAGGAAGTCAGCAAATCAAAGAAGCTGTTTAAGAACAATGAGACTCAAACTATAAAATTTGGAGAGTACTATATGTGGGTATTCCGGAGCGAATTGTTTATCTTGCTTGTGGGGAATCCATTTTTGCAGTCAAAATGGCTGTTTCCTATTTCCCATCCTTGCGCTAACTTAAATGCTTTTGGGGGGGGGGGTGTCTCCTCAAGACCGCCTGGACAAGTCCCTGCAGCTTTTTCGGCAAGATTTTCCGAAGTGGTTTGCTTTTGCCTGCTTCCCCGGGCTGAGAGAGAGTGACTTGCCTAAGGTCACCCAGCTGGCTTTTTTGTGCCTCAGGTGGGACTAAAATTCGGCTTTCCTAGTTTCTAGTCCACCTCTTTTAATCATTACACCAGTCTGGCTCTAAAATGTATGTAATATATGCAATAGGTATTAAATATGTTTAAGGCAGCATGCAGAATGTGTTTTGTAACAATTTAAACGATAGCAAAAATTAAGAACAAAGCATTACCGCCTTCAACTTAGGTACCAGGCCATATGTTCCAATAGCCAATGTACTGTACTCAACTGAGCCTGAAACTACCGTAGCCAACGGCGAAAACACAGCAGCCTCGCCTCAAATGGGAAATTTGACCTATGCATTGTACACAGCACTCTGCAAACAGGAAAGCCATCGTCGGACGCTTTCCTCGCCTGCTACCCAGCAACGTCGCTCTACTCTTCCATACACCCATTGTTAAAATAGCTATACTTTGAATTGCAAGTCGGCGGATCACGAGCTCGCTCGGGTACAAAAACATGGCAAAGATTGCGCAGATGTACTTTTCTATACAAGTTTCTTGCTAGCCAAACTCAAATTACTTTTTACTCCAACCTCTTTAAAAAAAAATTGAAAGCCCCCCTAACCGGTGCAACAGAGACACTCTACCCTCCCTCTATGGTGCCAGTACTTCCAATCGAGATCTGGAAAAGTTAAACCTTTCCTTTCTTTACAGGAGAGGCTGACCGAATACAATAGAGCTCTAGGAAATATTTCAGCTAGAGCGGTTGCGACTCCTCCTCCTGAATTTCCTGGAGGGGAGGGGAGTGAAGGTTGGAGGTCGGCGCGTGTCGGAAAATGGTGGCGCGCGAGGAGCTCCGCGTGGTGCGCTGCGGAGGGAGCTGGTTGAGCGAGTGTCGCGCGGTGTTTTCTGCTGATTCGAAGTTAGTGTAATTACAGAGTTGAAGATTTTTGCTTTTCTTTTAGGCGGCGAGTTTCCATCACGTGAGAATGCTGCAATTGCAAGAAGGCCGGTGTTCATCGACATGTACCTGCGCGTATGCAATGCACTTGCGCTCGTACCTTCTGCAGACGTATACGCGGGAATGTTCAGTTGAATGTAGTGATGTCTTTTCTGAGTAGATGGTCGGATTATGTTGTTAATATATACTTTTGAGTTCCAAAAGTTTATTCCCGCTTAAACTTTAGATGAACTTGCAGTCCGTAATGTCGCCTCGAAAGGAGGAAGTGCCAACCTGTTGGCAGGATCTGCAACTGGAATGTTGCTTTGGTCTTTCTGAATAGAAAATCTAGACTTAGTTCTCAATTAGATCAGTGTGTTTAAGCCATGTAAAAATAGACGGACCTCTCTTCTGCTTTTGACTGATGAATCACTGGAATTTTGGCTTGTACATTTGGGGGAGGGACTATGTTTTGTTTTATATTGATGTGAAATAAAATGTAAAATGATACACGTATATAAATCTTAATGAGTTGGTTATTATTGCTTCAATAAATATTATTATTTATTGAAAACAAATCTACCCCATATTCTGTTTTTGAGTGAGGCACCCTAAGTTTAATGCAGTGTTTCAGTGCTGGTATGTCACATGGTTTAGTGGATTTTGAGCACCTTTGTTTTTATTTTAGTCTTTTACCTTTAATGTTAAAGATCTGAGACTCATGTTTTCTAATAATTTTAGTTAACATGCAACATGTTAGAATTACATAGATGCCTTCTAATTAACTTTTTTGAATCACTTATTTACAGGTATCTCCTGTGTGCTTCAGGTGACTACATTAAAGTCTACAGTACCCTTACAGAAGAATGTCTACATATTCTACAAGGACACAGAAATCTAGTGACAGGAATCCAGTTGAATCCCCAAAATCATTTACAGGTTATTACCAATTTGATAATGGCATTTTTCACCGTAATGGGTGTTGAATTCTTGCATGGTGTTTCATTAAGAAAACCTTGAGTTTATTCACACATCATTGGGGTGGGGGGATATATACAGGTCTAACTTGAAATTAGACCAGTTGATAATTGGAGTGTGCCGAAAATAGGATTAACTGTCTAATACTCTGAACTTGTAAAGGCTGCGTATGACTTTTACTTTTTACTCTCTAGAAGGCTGTGTTTACTTCTAGATCAAATTGCTGGGTATATAATGCCAGTCTAATTGCTGCCTAATTTAAGTTTGTCACTTCTCTTCTGACCCAGCAGCACTGACTTACTGGTGTCTGGTCAAGTTTAAAAGCTCTATGTCATCTGAGGCCTGCATAATTGAAAGCAAAACTGAGGAAACTCCTGCTTTCCTGGTTTATTGGATCTCAATTCCCATTATTCTGAACGATTGGCCATTCAGCTAGGACTCAGGGGAATTGAACATTCAGCAGTACTTAGAGGGGTACAGGATCCCCAACTTTGTTTTATAACCCTCCCCTCACCCCAGTAGACTCGTGGAGTAAATGCTGCTTCCTAGCTCTGTCCTTATATGGAAAAATGAATTGGATAGGCTCAGAAGCGTCCCTTGTATCTATAGTATCCACTCAGTAGAATACTCCATGGAGTAATGCAGCAGGCTTTTTCTTTGGGGATACCTGAGTGCTTGTACATTAAGGTGCTGTTCCCTCAGAAATCACTTCTTGCTGGATAAGGGCTTTTAAAGTTAGTATGTATCTGTTGGGACCTAAGATGATCCTTCAAATTGTATCATGCTGGTTGAGTTTAATTATTCCTGGGTTTCAAGAAAGATTTTATTATAATTTATCTGTTTAGGTAAGCAAATACTGACTTATTATTGAAGCTTGTTTGCCACTATAATTATTTTTCTATTTATAATATATACTCTTCTTAGATGATCATGGGACCATCCAGCATTGGGGTAGAAAAAACACAGCCTAAAATTTAATGTTCATTCTGGTCACATCAGACTGCACTACCTTTCTCTCAAAGGATGACCCAACGGGTCACAGGATTGTCTAGTACGTACCAAAATTGAAAGTTATAGATCACTTCTTTTCTTTTCTCCCCCTTTCCTTACTAGCTCTATTCGTGGTCTCTAGATGGCACTATAAAACTCTGGGATTTTATGGACGGAATTCTCATCAAGGTTTGTTGAGTGCCTTTTTCTTTTCTTTTTTATACATCGTTCATAATCTATGCTCACACAGCATACCAAAGCGCAGGTTAGCTAAACAAATTTGAACCTAATGAAGCCAGAAATAGACTCTTTTGATTTCAGCAGGTAAATTAAGTAATATACATTATCTGTCTTGGGACTTTGTTGGTTGTGTTTTTTGTACGGAAGCCTAGCTATAGTCTGCCATTGCCATGCAAGCCACATGCTAGCTAATGTAAATCATTTACTGCATGTGAAGTGCAATTCAAGGTATAATTCAAAATATGAAACAGCATTTCCCCAGAAATCCAAATGGCACCTATTGTAATGATCTGAAGGACATTAAAACTTGGCTGTTCAGAAGGTTAGGATGTTGTAAGCTTTTTCCTTTTTAGCATTGGGGTATTGTTTAATGTAATTAATGTTCTCAAATTTATATATGTTTAGATAAATGTTCATATTAGTAGGTATATTTTTTATTTCATTATTGTAATTGTATTATTTTAACCTGATGTACAGACGCCAGGTTTGTATGTTTCTCAGTGATCGGTGATTGGAGTGGCTTATAGACTAGCAAATAAATAATAGTATATTTTATTATATTTGGTTATGGTTGCTCAATACAATTGTTGTTAATATTATTTTACTATAGTAGCTTTGTTAGTATTAAGTTAGCTACTGTGGACATGTAACTTTTTTTTTTAATTATTATTTTACTGTAGCTGTTTTAATTGCATTATTTAGCATTATAAGCTGCAGGAATCCCTGGAAAATTTGACAGTATATAAATGGAATAAATAAATATATTTCCTCCATCTTATTGAAGGTAGGATTTACAATGTAGCTGTTATGCACAGGGCCAGGGAAGGAATAGATATTTCTCAATATCTGGCCTACTGTAATTGCAGTTCCTTCTGATATAGCTGGTCCTCACTAAATGACCACTTATTCAGTGACTGTTCAAACTTGTGATAGTGGTGAACGAGTGGTACTTACGACTGCTCCTCAAAGTGCTGGCTGTTGTGCTTGTGATTGTGATCCAGGTGCTTGGTGCCCAGCTTGCAGTTACGATGTTGCAGTGGTTATGTGGTCACCATTTGCAACCTTCTTTGCTGGCTTCCTACAAGCAAAGTCAATGGCGAAGCCGGCAGGAGGTTGTAAATGTGACCACATGATGTCCTCACTTAACAACCCATGGTGATTTGCTTAACAGTGGCAACCGGGAAGTGCCAGAACTGCCATCACATGACGTTGCACTTTACGACTATGTTGCTTAGTGACAGAAATTCCAGTCCCAATTGTTACCTGTAATTCTGCAGACTGTGTTTCTATATTTTATCTAAATGATTTTTGGGGGGGGGGGGTATCCCTTTTTACCAAGTGAATTCAAGGCTGCTTAATAATAAAATGAAATCATCAGTGTGAATAACATGTTTAACAGTTTTAAAGATAAAGATTTTAATATAATTGGGAACACACTTGGTTGTACTAGCTTAACAGGAACCATATTTTAACCAGTCCTCCAAAGAACAAACACATTGGGAATTTGGGGCAGGAGTATTTTTCTTGTTCTCCTACCTGCCCTTGGGTCAGATGCCGCTTTGCGTTTAGGACAAATTGTATTTCATGCCAGAATGTCACCTTGACATTGGTTGAGCCTTAATAGAGGGTTTTGTGTTGCTTTGTTCTTTTCTTGCAGACATTTGTGGTTCGGTTTAAACTCTTTGCATTTTATGCCCTTGCAAGTTTGGAGAATTCTGCATTTCTTATCATTTCAAAGTATACCGATGAAAGATCAGGTACGTTGTAACCTATGTCCTTTTTCTTCTGTAGGTCTTATATTACTGTAAACCTCTTTGAGGCTTTTGTTAAAGAATGAAAAGCTGGGGTAAAATAAATTCACTGCTTGTGACGCTCCAGTTAAAAGTCTTGTACTTTGAAAAATAAAAGTAGGTATGTATAAGCTCTTACATTCTCAGGATTACTTACTTTATTTTAAGGTTATTTCCCTCTCTCCAGCTGAAATACATGGTTAACTACTTAGTATCATTTTCAAATATATATTTGTACTAAATAAGTTGTAGCAAAAACAGTGTACAGTGTTGTGGCTCATTGAACACTTAACACCTTTATTATGATGTAAGCTTTTGTAAATTAATGACCTAAAAAGCACTCTATGAAAGTGTCATTTTCTGTGAGAAATGGAATAATGTAATTATATGGCTCTTGGAACTTGAAGGTCAGTCCTGTGAACTGGTTGATAAACATTTATGGTTAGGGTGATATTCACTGATTACCCATTATGGGTGGAATGAAAGAGCATCATGAATTTATCCAAAAGCTGAAGCTAAGGTGTAGGCTTTCAGTTAATCTCCTAGTCTTCTAGATTTAGCATCAATTCTCCATCCCTCTAGAGAGAATTTGGGGAACAGCACATGTGGCTCCATGATGGGGAGGGCAGGGTAGGAAAAATTTCTCTTGCGAATTCAATTAACAAGTCCTAGAATCCAGTGCATAGGAAAAAGTGGCCTGATTTATGCATTGTACTGAGCTGTAAAATGAAGCTGTTACCTAGCCAGGTAATGAAATGTTTGCAAGAAAGCAACCAAGCTCAGAGAACCCCAAGGACTCAATAAAATGCTGTTTAATTTTAGTTCAATATGATACTAGTCATTGTTCCTTAATCTGCAAACCATGATTAAATTCATAGCTTATTGCCAGCTCGTATATATTTGTATCATTTTATTAGTGAGAAGTATTTATTTCACCAGATACGTTTCAGCTAGTGACAGCTAAACTTCCAAAAACACCTGATCAAGAAGTGGAAGCCAATGAGCTGGAAATGATTTTAGATGGTGTAAGCCACTCGCCCAAATGTACTGCATTTGGAAGAGACGTATGTATACTTTCTTTACTGTTAAGCCACAGCAGAAATGGCTGAGCCTGGGGGGCGGGGTTAGTGGCTTGGGAGTTTCCTCTGCTATCACTTATTATTTGAGGGCACCATCAATCATCCCACTCTTTCGCAAAACCTGTGCTGCCTTTTTGATGATTAAATGGTCAAGAATTTAAAAAATCGAAATAATTTTAAAAAACACTACTTTTGGGCCACATAGCATATAGGCAAGTGACTAGAGTTTTCAGGCCTTTGTTCCCTCCTTGGGAGATAAACCAATCAAAAGACAAACTATCTAATAACCTTTTTAATTTTAAATAAATATAATGCCCCGTGTAGACCACAAGATGGGGATTTCTGAGCCTGTTGACTGGCAAGGAGGATACATTCACAACATACACATTATACAGATGTTTGGGGTAATCTGGCTCCAGAACATTCTGTTTATCTCTCTGATTAGCCTGTTCCGGGAAAAGAGCAAAAATTTGGGCGCATGTGATATGGGGTGTCAAAAACTAGAAGGCTTGTTCAGGGAGTCAACAGAGTTTTATGTTCCTCAGTCAGCATACATGCTGTTTTCTCTCCTCCTTCCCAAAGTTCCTTCATGGTAAACTTTACAGTATTTCTTCTTGAGTAAAGCCTTGTTCTTCATCCACTTCGTGATGTGGAAACTGTTCATTTCAGTGACAGCTGGGTAGCATTATCACACATGTAACCTCCTGGTGCTTTTAACAATGGAGCGGGCAGCTTGTTCTACAGCTTCTAAAATCAATTGCTGTGTGTCATAATGACTGAGGCTGATGGAAACAAGTCCAAAACATTTGTAAGGCACCAGATTGCCTACCAGTGCATGAAGTCACTTTTCTGTGATTGCTTTAAATTAATTTTTTAAAAAACTGAATGTGAATTGGTTGGCTTTCTCTTGTAGTCACCTGTTTGTTGTCATATTCCCAACTGTTCTGATACTTTTGTAATCAAATGAATATTTTAATGCACTTAAATTTTGGCAAAAAGTACAGGTTCATACATTGCACTAAGATGTATTTTTTGCTTGATTTTGGCTTATCATGATGTATGCACTCATCACTGTAATTTTTAAAGCTCTGGTTCACATCTTAATGTAGTATATTCAACAAATTGCTTAAACAAAGCATGGTTTAGGTTGAAGCTGATTGAAATTTCCAACCATATTTTCATTATGACAGGGTGAATATGTAGTAACAGTCTGGGAACTTCATCTTGTTGTTTGTTTCTTCAAGAAGAAAAAGATTTACAGGTAAGGATTGAAAGCACAAGTTGACCACTGTGATACCCAAAGCAATATGAAACAGTTGATTTGCTTAAAAAAAAGAATATCCAATTCAGGTTTAACCAGTTAATTGATTAGATTTTCTATAAGGACATTCATCTACTACAAATAAAAACTATTTGTAACGCAATAATGAGAGTGCTTTTTTGAAGTTTCTGAATGGAAGAAAAAAATGTTCTTCAGTGTCTGGTAACAGAAATGCTTATTCAAAATTATTATTAACTGTTCCAACAAGGGTTTGGATGGGGAGGAATTGGCTTCAACTAAACTTTAGCAAGACAGAGTGGCTCTGGGTTTTTAGTCCCCCTAGTTTGCAGTCTTCTATCCTTCTGTTGTTACATGTGCTGCATTCTTGTGAGAGGGTGGCTCTTACAGTTGGCATTTTAACTTTGTTAATGCCTCTTGGATAATTCTGCTTAACAGCTGCACTGCACTAAGCTGTAACTCCTATTTTTGAAGCTTCTCTATAGGTAAAAATCTTAGAAATGCTTCAACCAGCCATTTCACCTGTGTAGCCTGTCACCCAAAGGAAGACTGCATAGCAAGTGGACACAAAGATGGCAAGATTCGTCTTTGGTGAGGCAAGCATTTGTTATTCTTGGGATTGGCAGCTGTTTCTAATCACAAATTTCCTGAAGAATGTAAGGGCAGAGTATTAACCTCTCGTCATCAGCACACCCAAGTGTATGGCAAAACTGTACTCTCCAGATCTTGATAAAACAGCTGTTTTCAAATGAATTGAAGAACTCCAGATGAAAATGTGTTCAAGGCAGACTGCAAGATGGCACTAGTCTGTTGCAAATTAAGAAAAAACTCACTCTAAAGAGATTGGAGAAGGATTGAAACTGTTACAAATCACAAGAAGATTATAAATAACATTAATATTGTCATGCCTTGCCTGAAATATCACAATACTCACTGGGTTGTACAGAAAAATAAAAACCTTAGACAATAAGCCATGACAATAAACCAACATAGTACTGATTCTTGGAAGAGTTGTAACAGATGTTTCCTCTGCTTCTAGCTTCTTGAAAATTCCCAAACTTTAATCAGAGGCCGTGGAGCAGTGTTTCTCAACCTTGGCAACTTTAAGCTGCGTGGACTTCAACTCCCAGAATTCCCCATGCTGGCTGGGGAATTCTGGAAGTTGAGGTCCACGCAGCTTTAAGTTGCCAAGGTTGAGAAACACTGCCGTGGAGGATTATGTTGGTTCCCCTGTTTTTTCTAGCCTCCATTTACAGTTTCTAGAATTCTACCCTTAGTTTTCAAATGGTTTAAGTTTTTGTGTCTCCAGCAGAAGGAGGGACTGGGAGTATTTGTTGTTGTGTACATAACAGAGAATTTCTTAAGGAAATTTCTATTGTAGTCTGGCATTAGGAGCTGTTGTCCTTCATGGGAATATGGATTAATAGCATTGCATGAGGGCCTACATTCAGAACATGAACAGAAAGAACTTTTATCAGTGGTGAAGGCTGTAACAAGTAGAGGACAGTCTTCTTCCAAAGAACTCAGATTTGCAGGGACATTGTAGGTAAAGCTACTTACCTTGAGTGATGGGATTTGCCTTCAGATCATTTTTGGGGCTAATGGCAAAAGATTACGCGAGGCTATATAAATTTAATAAAATTAATGATAGTATGAGGTGTTTCGTTCTTAATCCAGATGTAGCTATATGCAAAGAAAATATCAAAGGACAAGTAGTTCTTGACAGCATGGAGAAAGGCACATTTTGTTATACATCATTCAAAACACCTCATTCAAAACACTAATCAAAAATGAAATAGAAAGCTTGTATGCTTGCTGCAAGGCACCAGGTTCTAGCATATTTATCTGCAAGAGTGCCTTTGGACCCCAGAAAGCTCCTTGGGATGGGATAGTAGACAGCATATAAATGGGGGCTTGCTGCCTTTGGCAGATGGCTATTTATAACTGGCCACATTCACTGTAGCAGTTATTCTGTGAATAGACATGTCTCTCATGACAGCCATTTAGCATGTGACTGAGGTGTGCTCTCAAAATTCCAAATCTGACCTGTCCCAGGAAGGTGGTCTGCTCCTGTACTCTTCCCTCAGCCAAATATAAGGGCTTTGGACTTCACGAATGCTTATTATCCCTATACTGTAGTTTCCAGCTTGGCAAGTAATACACATGTGAAAGCAGACATGTGTTTACGCCTATATTTCCTTTAGTAGAGTCTGTATATAATGTAGAAGAAAAAAATATTCTTACTTCGCAAGCTCAAGAGTTAACAATATTTAGCACAGATTCCCTCAGCCTGGGAGTCTTTGGATGTTCAGACTTCAGTTTCCTCAGTTCTCAGTATTGGCCGTGCTGGCCGGCTGGAGAGAGAAATTCACACAAGTGGATTGGGGAGGGTTGGTTTAACAGTTGGCCAAAGTGATTTGTCTATTAGCTCCTCTTAAAATCTTGAGAAGTTGATCTGCAATTAAATGTGTTTTTTGTTCCTATAGGAGAAATTTTAATCATAAGAGAGAATATACTTTTTCCACAATGCACTGGCATCACAATGAAGTCATCGATCTTGCTTTCTCTGTAGAAGGTAAAATTGCCTGAGCTATAAAAGTCCAGTTTTAAGAGGGAATATTTAGGAATATTCCATATGCTCCCAATCTTACAAGCACACGTCTCTTACTAATCATTTTAATGATCTACAGATATGCAGACTGCCAAAAATGTGCTACAAGTATCAGATATTCCTACAAGAACAAGTTTGGTATACTGAATATGTCTATCAAAGACATGAGGATTTAGAAATGAGTTCATAGCAGAAACAGTAGAAGTTTTTTTAATCATGGTTGTATGATGATTAATGGTAAGGTAATAAAATGGTTATGCCTGTTTTATATCAGTGTAAGTAAACAGGGAAGCTGAGCTATTACCTAAGTAGCTGGGGGGAAATCATCTCTCTCTGCTGGAAAATTTTGGACCTTGCCAAGCACTTGAGGTGGCCCCTGCGGTGTTTATTTTATTCTTGGCTTCTTATTTGAACAGGAAAGAGGAGGAATTTTGCTGTGTGGCAGTAGAACATATTTTTCTGCTAACGTAAGCAGAATGTAAGGTTTGGCTTGAAAATCCTCCTTCCTATGTTACAAGAAAAAAACTTAATCCCTTGTTAAACCAAATGTTAATTCTGGTATTTTTGTAGTAATTAAATTTCAGTTTGTGAGGCCTATTATATACAGAGAGAGATCAAAACGATCATTATATACCTTTCCAGCAGAACTTATATCAAATACAGTATCTGTATAACTTGGAGGGAGTTAATTCACTGAGCTTACTCCTAGGTCAATTTGTGTAGGATTGTGGTCTTAGTCCTTTCTAACTCCAGTTACTATGACAAGAAGTAATTAAGTCCTCATAGGATTCAAATACTTGTACAGGCTACTCAGCCAAAGCAAGAATTGGCTTTACTCCTTATTAGCTGTGGTATAAATGTAAAATAATTTAAATACTGTAGAAATGTTACTCAGGAGTAAATTCCTAAATATATGCAGTTAGAGAAGTATGCATAAAATGTTTGAACTATAGTCCTCCAAATCCTAAAGTGCCTACCAGGGTCAAATTTTCTTTGCGAACGTTTGAGACGACATGTCATGTCCTTCACATAATATTCTGCTACTCCCTTAGATAAGAGGACAGAACCTTAGATATGCCATTCATGGACTGCTGTAAACAATTTTGCTCTCAGGATTTGGGGGATTTTTTGTCACAGTTTTTACTTTTGAGTAAATTTTATACAGTATTCTGCAGCTAACCTGCAGGAGTTAACCTGATTCTTGCATTGCCTTTATAATATTTATCAGGTTTAATCAATTTTCATTTTTTTCTGTTTCTTTTCTTAGCTCATATGAGCTCACATTTCTAGCTGAAAATCTGAGGTAGCATTGCTGGGGAAAGCATGTTCTTGAAACAATGGAGAACTGCTGCTACTTGGCTGTTAATAGATTCATCAGCCCTCTAATTCATTTACTTTTCTTTGTTTGGAACAACAGGCACTAGCCTCCTGAG
This sequence comes from Python bivittatus, assembly GCF_059951505.1. NCBI lineage: Eukaryota > Metazoa > Chordata > Lepidosauria > Squamata > Pythonidae > Python > Python bivittatus. The sequence goes on from NW_028277040.1 coordinate 13,558,235, forward strand.
TGGTGGGATTGAATCTGTGCTGGTTCAATGGCGAGATGGGTCAGATGCTAAAAAGGAATTTTTGCCTCGTTTAGGAGCCACAATACAGCATATCTCTGTCTCACCTGATGGAACTCTTCTTTGTACTTCACATTCTGATAACAGTAAGACCAAATCAGCAAGAACCTTTTACAAATCCAGGAAGATTTGTAATTTTTTTGGTTTAACATGTTAAACTTGTTGCACCATAATATATATGGATCTTCCTGCCTTGCCTGACTTAGCACCAATGATTGCCTATTTCCAGTTCTATAGTTCAAGTGTTTTTGAACTTTATCTTTTACACAGACCATACATCATTACTGAAAACTTTGAGGGCCATCACATAAGCCGAAAGCTGGCAATGGAGTGCCCATGTGTGCCATAACATGCCTGACTTATTTTATATGATGCCCCAATAACTTCATGAAGTAATGTAAAAATTAATTGAAAAACATTTTTAATAGGTGACATTTCATGAGATTCAGTCTCTCCAAGAATCATGTTCTTGCCAAAAATCTCATATAAGATTTCAAGCAAGAATCTCAATCTTTCGGGCTTTGAGAAAATATTTTGTGCTTATGTAAAACAGTTGTTTTATATTTTATATTATTATATACAGCACTGTAGTACCCTTGTACACCACCAGTGATCTATAGCCTGGAGAAGAAAAATTATTGGCATAGATTACAGGTAATCCAGTGACTGCCTTGTACAATGACTGTTCGCAGTTACAATGGTGATGAAAAAGTAACTTTGTGACCAGTCCTCCATTTATGACCTTTGCAGGTCTGAAAAGCAAAGGACAGTTGAAATAACATCATAAGCACAGTTGCGGTTTCGCTTAGCAACCACTTCACTGAACAACCAAGTTGACGGTTCCAATTGTGGTTGCTAAATGAGGACTACTTATGAACTCCCTAACTCTGGAATGGGGAGCTGTTGGACCTCCAGATGCTTTGGAGTCCAGCTTCCATCACTTACCATGCTGGTTAGACCAGCTGGAAGTTGAAGTCCATCAAGTTCTGGAAACTATATATACCCCATCAGTGTTGTACAGAAGAGAGTTACCTACTTTCTGTGACTCATAGTAGAAAATGGTCCTGCTACCTTACTCTAAATAATTTTAATTTTGGACAGCATACAAAAATAGCTTTGCATTACAGGGGTTTACTTTTGAGGTTACCTGGCATCTGTGGTTTTCTTCAAAGTCCTTCTATCCTAGAAAGAGATTTTGCTGGCCTCAGTCAAAGTTCCTCAAATGTACTGTTGGTTGCTGCTTTAACCAAATTGTTCCAAGCCTATTTACAAGAATGCTCCCAAGATTTAAACCAGCTCTTTAAAGCAAGCTTTTTTTTCCTAATAGAAATATCTTATGATCGAGTCAGCATTCTGAATTGTCGAATTGTAAATGCTAACTTTTCTTTATCTTTTGCAAACCTTGATTCTTATGTTTGTTAACTTCTTTTAATGCATACAGAGATAATAATCATACACAGCAACTTGAGAGTTTCTGCAGTAATTCAAGGATTAATCAAAGGTATGTAGGGTAAGGTTTGGGAGGAAAAATTGTGTTTATGTTTTAAGAAGAAATGCTATTCTGTTTCAAACCGTTTTCTTTATTTCAGGCAGCGATGTCAAGACTGGCTTAATAGTTGACCCAAGAACTAAAGCTTTAGTTCTGAATGGCAAGCCTGGTCATCTGCAGTTCTATTCACTGCAAAATGATAAACTCTTGTACAATGTAAGTTAAACTAGTGACTGTCTAATAAAGCCTTGTAAATCCAGGGAAGCTACTAACTTACAAAACAGTTCATGTTTCCATTCTAGCAGCAGAGTATTGATCTCTTAACAGGCTGAAAAAAATGTAATCTATAAGGTAAACTAATAGCAGAGAACTAGAGCTGAGGAATAGGTTTCTCTTCCTTTTCAACTAGGACAAGCAGATGAGTGGAGAGGAAGAGAGAGATTTCAAGGTTGACTTACTTGCTAATGGAGTGTTCTAATCACCTACCAAGCAAGCTGTTAAATATGAGGCCAATCTGCCCATATGCATATGTGCCCTTTATATGTCTTCCTCAAGGTGCTCAACAAGTCAGGGTGACAGCGATACATTGCTATTGTGAGAAGGGTTCTTTGTGTGAAAATCAAGGGAATTGTCTCTATGTATGGAATAGGCATAAGTGGAGCTGTGTGATGACATGGATTGGGGGTGGGGATACAGCAGAGTGAAAAGGAAGAAGGTGAAGAACTGAAGTTCAGGATAAGCTTTGCTGAAGTTGGAGAAGACTGTGTGATATGGGGGCAAAAGGTAGACTCTGGCATATAGAAGTAGAAATCATTGATGCCACTAGGATAAATGGACAGTGGGCATAAAGAGAATACAGTGTCTGGGTTTCTGTACAAAAGCAAAGAAACACGGTGATACAAAGTGATGCTGATAGTTGAGTTGCGCATAGAAGTGTGCAAAAACTTTGAATGGGAAGCCACTCAAAGAGGATGATAAGGGACTGTGTCCTTGTGACCAGTAATACAAGCACTTTTTAATTTCTTTTTAAAAAATAGAGTGCAGTCATATAATTTACAATTGCATGAGAGCAACAGTTAGACTGAACACATATTCTATAAGTTTAATAAGTATCCACTTATTATTTACTCTAGAGGAAGGACTGTAGATAACTGGTAGATTACATGTTTCTCATGCAGAATGTTAGCAGTGACTAATTAAAAGAATAAGAAGCTGTAGATTATAGGAAAGAGTTCTGCTGAGTCTTTGGAGAACCACTGCTAGTTTGAAGAGATGGTCCTGTGCCGAATGGACCATGGTCTAAGGTAGCTTCATATGTTTGGTCTTCCTCCAGTTGATTTGAATGTACTTCTTTCAGTCTTTCCGAAGGGAATTTTCTATCAGATCATTTTACTGTATTTTTATAAGCCACCCAGAGCCCTGAAAGGAGTGGCAGCATAATACATTTTCTAAATAAAAAACAATAAAAACTAAAGAATAAAATGTTAAAAAGTCTGGATAAATAATTGGAGTTATGCCCCCCCTTCCAAATATTAATAAAGGGGGAACTGACTTCAGTGCCAGTGGCAATTTATTCTATAGCATGGAGCCTGTCACAGAAAAAGCAGAATTAACTGTTGCTGTTAAGCATGTCAGTGAAAGACTTGTAAAAAGTACCCCACTGAGGACTGGAAATATGGGTTGTAGATGTATACAGGAATAGCTTGGGCTTACTTTATATACATTGTGAGTGAGGCTTTATAAGTATACCGAGTTGGTTTTGTATATCTGGGGGAGGTGGGCGGCATACAAATTTAAGAAATAAAGAAATATATGGTAAGAACTGCCAGGATATTTTATGTTTTTCATTGGAAATCATGTATAATTCCATCCATAGAATAATGGCAAAATAAATTGTGGGACTAGGCATTGATGTCAAAAATAACTCATGAGGAAAAGCTCATGTGTGATAAGAATTCAACTTAGAAACTATTAATGAATTATAATTCTACATAAGGGTGGAATTCTTATATCAGGCAGAAATCTTTGTAATGTATCGTTTTGACTTAAGAATCATATTATATTGGCTGTTGTAGTTATTGATTTTACTAACCTTCTGAAGTTCTCAACTGATGCAAGATACTTTCATATGAAGCATTAATCTAATGCTGTTTTGAAATTTTTATTTAATCTTATGCTTGTCCCATGCTCAAGTCCTGTATGCTGCCTGGTAGCGGGTGAGATGTTCCTAGGAGGGATGGGTGATGAACGCTGGGAGTGTATGCCAAGAGCATACCTCCCAGCAGGGTCGCCCAAGGCATGAAGGTCATCCCAGCTGCCCAGCTAAGGCAAGCAGACACCTTATTGGGCAGCATAAATATAGGGAAATGCTGGAAGTGGATGGTCATTACAATGACAACACCGAAGGCATAATTTCATGTTGTGCATAAGAAGGGAGTGGTAAACCATTCCTGTATTTTACCAGAAAAACACATGTATAGTCAGTGTAAAGTGATTGATGATGTAGTGCTGAATGATGGCCCTTCAGGTTGGATGGCACTCAGCATGTTACTGAGAAACAACCCAGGATTTTTTGGAGTCTTTTTTTAATAGTGTTTTTGATGTGGCTAGATTAAAGCCTTTGGGATATCTAGTTGCTGATGCTGCTATATAGGAAAAGAAAAATTCAAAGACAGATTACAGTGGAAACACGGAACATAGAGTTGGGTGGCCAATACATCTAAGTAAATAAATAATGTGTAGTCAATTCACCTCCTCTTTCACTGTGTTGAGCTTTCCTTTCTTGACTACACATTATTTATTTATTTAAATGTATTGGCCACCCAACTCCAGTGGACTCTGGGTGGCAAGAAAACTAAAAAACATAAAAACAGCAAGAAACATTAACAGCTTTGGCATCAACAAATTGAAATGGGCTGGAATTGGACACTTTCATTCAGAAGGTCACATTGTGTACTACTTAGGACATGCAAAACAATAGAGATCATACAATATTTTGACCTGAGCAAGCAACTTACAATGGAATGAAGCAACTATTCATTTTTATAAAGAATGTTAACTGTAGATGCTTAGTGGCAAGCCATAAGCAATGGTGGTGAATGTGGCAAGATGCATTTTGATATCTATGTCACCTTCATCCACACTAACTTTAGTGCACCTCCCACCTTGTATAGCTTAGCTTAGAGCAGATAGATACTGTATCTCCTGTAAAGTCTTCCTTTTCTGATTTGTTTTTGACTTGCCTCCAAATACATATGAGCTTAAACATCTCTTTTGCGTCTCTTTTTTAAATTTGCAGTTGGATGTTGTGCAGCAGGAATATATTCATCAGTCGGGTCTGGACCAGATTGAGTTAGTGAAAGCTGCATTTGATTCCAGAGGTGACTGGTTGGCTACTGTGGAACAGCGGCAAGGAAGCTGCAGTGAACTTGAGTTGCAGCTGAAACTCTGGGCTTACAATGAGCAGACACAAAGGTATACGTGTTTCGATTTGTGCTGGCCAGAGGGAGTCATATAGTTTCTACACTGCAGAGCAGTAATGTGTCCTGAGATCATTTTAGAGCATAGATTTCGCTTTTAGACATGCAGAATGAATGCCAGGACTTCAAGTATCTCATAAGCCAGGGGCAGGCCACATTTTCATAATTGCAATTTTTTTTTAGCATTATTTTCAGCAGCTGCAGAGAACTGAGGCCACAGGGAAACAGAGCAGTGACTTCCATGACATATTGCAAGTGGGCGGTGACAGGGCTTTTCAGGGAGAATTCGTTTTTCAGGAAAAATCTGTGATTTGTGTTGATGTGGTTTTAATTGTGCTTAACCACCAGTTAATCTTACATTTCCACTCTCCAAATTCCTAGCTAAGATGGCCAAAGAGTTGAAGTCCAACTTTCCTGTTGGGCATCAGTCTGGAGAAGGCTGGTGTATTCCATTTCTGATTTGTTATGCTGGTGAACCTTGATAAGAATTGGATGGCAAGCGTCTTCACAGTATTCCCAGTGTTTCAGCTAGTTTTATACTCTGTCTTATATTTTTGGCCAAGTATAAATATATGTGATTTGCACTAGGTTGACCATACAAATTATCAGTGTAGTACTTAGGAAACCAAGTGATGACATTTATGGAACTAGTGGCAACCTACCATATTTCTCATCCCTGTTCCACTTATATAGTTAACGTAATAGAGCAGATGGTTTCTGATTGCTGGAAAATAATAAGTAAAGAGTGATGTCCTGCAAGCCTTAAGTCACTGTATCCTCCTCCTAATTAATTTGTGTATGTGGGTCTGATAGAAGAGCATTAGTGTACAGGAAAGATATGCTCTTCTATCAAGTCTAATGTAGATGAGAATGTTGAAGCAACACTTGAAAAGAAGGTAATGGCAAAGCAGTTCTGTACTGCACCCCCCAAATTATATGGATGTTTACATGTAATTCATCAGGAGTCAAGCTCACCTCAGGCAACTACTTCATTTTATACCTTGATGGTGTATAACCAGATTTATTTCTTACACAGTCAGTGCTACAGAATCAGGACATTTTATTTGAGGTTAAAAATGGAAACACGTCTAATTGGAAATTATAGTATCCAGTGATTACACCATCCACACAGTTTATGTGACCATTGTTCCGAATGAAATGTTTTATATATCAGTCCAGCATAATGTAACAAGCCTTGAAGCCCATTTACTTCATGGGAATATTTCAATATAACTTTCTTTTCTTTTTTATGCTAGCTTTACTCTAAACACACGAATAAATATGCCACACGAGGACTGTGTAACAGCTATGTGTTTCCGTAGCACGGATGGCTCTGAACATGTAACCCCAACTCTGGTAACAGCCAGCAGTGACAGGCACTTCAAAATCTGGATGCTGCTGGTTGATGAAGACAGTGAAAGTAAGTAAAGTGGGGAGAGTAGTTTTTTCATTCATTTGCAGCATGAATAAAGCGTTCAGTTTGGGCTTTTTGATGCAAGTGAGGAATTTGAGATACAGCAGAGGGTTGAATACAGTGCAGGTGACGATTTGCTGGTTGGTTGGTTGGTTGGTTGGCTAAATCTGTAAAGGGCCATTGTGTGTGCTGAAGGCTAAAGAAAAAAAGGGATCTTTATGAGATTCCTAAAACTCAGGTAAGCGGTGTGACTTATTCATGTTTTTCTGTTTCCTTCTAGAGTATTTATTTTTATTTCTGCATATGTAGAAATTATCTCTCTACACAGAGAGACACGACTAGTCACTTTGTTGTTCTCCTGTGTACAGTGGAATTGGACTATTTGTGAACTTTGAAACTGGAATAAAGTCATACATAATACAGTGGAACCTCGGTTTACGAACTTAATTCGTTCCGTGACTCTGGTCGCGACCCAAATTGGTCACAACCCGAAGCAAATTTTCTTGCCAAGCCTGCTCTGCACTTTCTTTGGAGCCATGCTAATAAGCACACCAAAAACCTTCACAGAACGCTAAGAAACACACAAGCCTCACCGAACGTCTCCTTGCTACCGCGATCTCGCCCACAGGAAGCCGCAACCGCGTGTCAGCAGGGAAAATGGCCGCGTATCCTGTTCGTAACCCGAGGCGGAGTTTGCAAACCAAAGCAAAATTTTGCGGCCAGAGCTGGTCGTCACCCAAAAAGTTCATGAACAGAAGCGTTCGTAACCCAAGGTTCCACTGTATAAGAGAAAAAGATTTAGTATAGCTATGATTGAGCATCTCTGTCCTGTGCTTACTTAATGGCAACTAAGATAGGAGTTCCTACTGAACCTGAGGTTCCCTGTTACTGGTATTTTCTTATCTCTTTATGTTCAGTCATGAAAGTTTGCTGGTCTTTGTGAGGCTGTTTTTGTGGAGATGTAGGATTCATTTTTTCCCCCTTAATTTTAAGCCTCTGCACTTTTCCGTGCATAAGATATCCTAGTGTTGAGGAAAAGAGTGTTGCCTATATCTGAAAGTTTTTCTGGTTTTCATAACCTGGGCACTTAAAGTGGCAGGTAGGAGCACCTATTTGTGAGGAAGGGTCCATCTTGCTATTTTGAGTATCATGTTTGGGCTTTTTTTTGGTTTGTGTGTTCGTTTCTTGATGTGGTGTATCCAGATGTTTTATGAAATGAAATGCATCTTTAACATGGTATTAGATTCTCTCTTCCATGTGGTCTGAAAGGATATGGATTCCAAGAAAAACTGCAGATGTGGGCACAAAGTAATGCTTGCAAATAACTTATTAGGGAGCACATTAAAGTGAAGTATGTGGATTTATGTTTGTGTCAGACAAACCTATACGGTTGTGGTTGGTATTCTAGAATTTCTCTTGAACAAAATGCCAGCAAAAATATGTAACTTAAATATGACCGTGCTTTTAGAAAGATTCCATTTTGTGTAGAAATAAATTTAACTAGTATAGGCTTTTGCTTGTCTTTTCCCCTTTTTCCTTGCCATGGCAAGTGTTACTCCCACACAGTGATGCCTTGGTTCTGTTCATGTGGACAGAAATCATCCCAGCAATGTGTGGCTTTTCCTGCTCCAGAAAAAGGAAGGGTAGTATGGGGTTTATGTGGAATTGCACAGCTGGGCTACCGAGATGGACTAACCTCTCCCTCTTCTCCTTCCGGTGGGAAAAGAAGGTGAGGGCCTCCTTGGTTGCTTCGATACTGCTCTGTATTGGGGGCTTTCTTGCAAGGGAAAGGAGCAGGTGAATACAATTGTTGACCTCACAAGCAATACCAGACCTAATTTGTAAAATTAAAATTCTCACATGCTCCTTTTCCTGTCATCCAGCTAACATTTATATTCCTTTCCTAAATCTGTATGTCTCTTCTCCAGCAGCTGAAAGGACAACTTGGACCTGTAATTTTGTAGGAAGCTATCACAATTATCAAGCTACAAATTGCTGCTTCTCTGAAGATGGCTCTTTGCTTGCTGTTAGCTTTGACAAAACAGTCACCGTGTGGGACTCTGAAGCATGGGATCTAAAATGTACTTTCTGCCATCCTCCAGGAACTATACTGTATGTACTTGTATGTTTGTTCTTTTGGGTTTTATTGCTTTGCTTTTTTGTATTTAAATCAGTTTTTTAAAAGACCCTTTGAAAAGTGTAATATTTTAGTTTTTAGAAGCAAGTCTGGAATGCTTACAACCTCCCCTAATTAATTTAAGAACAGGATCTGACAACAGAGAAAAAAAGTCTTCACAAATTATCTCATTTTTTGTGCCTGGAATAACATATGCAATATGTATAATTTTAAGTTAAATTAGACCGGAACCCTTTTTTAAAAGATCAAATCCTTTGGTTAAGAATAAAATGGAGGGAAGAGATAATGGGAAAAAGTTGAGATAAAGAAGTGTAAAATTGCTCTTCTATGAAACGAAAATGTGCACTGGAATAATGAGCAAAGTTATTGGTCCTCTCTTGTATTCATTTCTGAACTTCCTGCAGCCAGTAAGGGAGCCTCATTAACATGAATGATTAAATCAGTAATTCAGTATAACTAAGGGACGTGGCTGCATTTATGTTTCTAAGTGAGCAGGCCGCCCTCTTTAATTGTGAATGATTGTGCGACAGTATGTGTTCTTAAATAGGTAAATTAATAGCTATATTCTCAGTGCATCTGAGCCCTCAGTCTGCTTGAATTCCTCATACCTTGCCACTAGTATAAGCCAGTTGCTGCTAATTTACCTTCCCGTCAGCAAGATGGTTTCAGCAAACTTTTAAAATTGATCATGACCTCTTGCCTGTCAGCACTTGCAGAGACCAGTGTTATCTGAAATGGGTTTCAATAGAACAGTTTGCTCGGAAGGTGCTATTTTTCAAATGACTTCCTTGACCCTCTTTATGTAAACATTTGCCCGATTGCTGTAGGAGGCTTGGTTGTAAAATGGAATTTGTTCCCATGTCTGTACACACAGTTGCTGCTAAAAGATGTGAGTAGAAAGACTAAAGTTGTTCAGTGGTGGAATTGGAGGGCGTTGGCTGATCTTAATTCCTGAATGTGCAAATGGCCTGAGCATCAGTAGTGTCCTTCCTCTTGCCTGAACTTTTTGGATGATCTACCCATTTACCATGTGGTTGGTCTTCAAACTGTAACAGATAACTTGCTGTTGAGAACACAGAGTATCATTTTGAAACAAAATTAGTTTTATTGTGCAGCATAAAACCAAATTTGAGAAATGAGTTCCTGAGATAGACCCTTGTTAATGAAGGGGGGATGTATTAAGAAATACCATACTGAACTGGGAATGATCCGTTACCTCTTCCACCAGTTTCAACCCTGCATGCTGATGAATATAGCAATAAATGGTACTAATGTGATTGGAGTTGGTAACTATCCTGACATTTCCTTCCCTCCTTTAGGAGCCTCTGCTTTGGGAGGTTCATTTGTTCCAAATATCTCCTTGGCACCACCAGCAGTGGTTTTTTGTGCTGCTGGAACTTGCTGACCTGTTCACGTAAGCCTTCGCTCTTCCATCTTCTTTCCTCCTCGGCATTTTATGCTAAACATTTAGTCATACTAAATCAGTAGTTGAAAGAATGAGTACAAAATCTTTCAGTTTTGGTTTCATCTGGAAAAAGAAAACCCCTTTAGTAAATGTTTAACATTAAATGGCAGGTTAATCCACCAGCACATGTGCTGGATTATTCTTACTACCAGCTGCCTGCTGTTATTAATTGTGGCGCAACTGCCAAAAGATACTGAATTAATCTGTGTGTTTTTGAAAAACGGCCAGAATTTTTGTTCAGCTTAAAACCTAAGTGGTTAAAAAAAATGCATGAAGTCTAAATGTTAGAAGAACATTATACAAAATTAGGTGATATTTTTTTACATGAAATACAAATTGAAATGAATAATTTAGCATCAGCAAACTTATTCTATAGTCTAGTTTAGAAGGCTGTTGGTAATCATGTTAGGCAGAGATATTTTACTAATCTGTATGAAGGAAACTCAGTGAAGCAGTGGAGCTGGGAGAGAGATAATTGCCTGCTCTCTTATAAATTCAGAGAATTGGAGGTTCTTCCAGAACAATTTTGAGAAGCTGCAGGAGACGTAGGAAGAAAGTAAATAAAAGGTTTATTGGGAGTAAACAAAAGATTTACAGAAATCCGGGCAACTGAACAAAATCAAAAGCCCCAAGGCAAAATATTCTAACGACCAAACAGGAACAAGAAGAGGACCAGCAAAGTTGCATAACTTGGGTGCACCAATAGAAAATGCCCCGTCTGCTGGCCCTGAAATGTTGAGCAGGTCTTTCCTGACTACCTGAGGAGAAGACTGTGGTGTTAGGAATCTAAATAGTAACCTTCATATGAAAATTACCCTTTGTTGTTCATTTGTTTTTGCTCTTGGCCAAAATGTAATCTGTCTTTGTCCTATGGATTTAGAAAAGCCTATTTAATTGTTTCCTTGAGCACATTTTAAGATACTTTGTTATTAACCTGAAAAAGACTAATGGCAAATGATGATGATTAGTTGAATTCCAACAGTTAATGAATTCAAAATGTAAATCTATCAGAGCTATGTTTCTCCCATGCCAGTTTGGTAACATACAGTGGGGCAAAAAAGTATTTAGTCAGCCACCAATTGTGCAAGTTCTCCCACTTAAAAAGATGAGAGAGGCCTGTAATTTTCATCATAGGTATACCTCAACTATGAGAGACAAAATGGGGAAAAAAATCCAGAAAATCACATTGTCTGATTTTTAAAGAATTTATTTGCAAATCATGGTGGAAAATAAGTATTTGGTCAATATCAAAAGTTCATCTCAATACTTTGTTATATATCCTTTGTTGGCAATGACAGAGGTCAAACGTTTTCTGTAAGTCTTCACAAGGTTTTCACACACTGTTGCTGGTATTTTGGCCCATTCCTCCATGCAGATCTCCTCTAGAGCAGTGATGTTTTGGGGCTGTCGCTGGGCAACACGGACTTTCAACTCCCTCCAAAGGTTTTCCATGGGGTTGAGATCTGGAGACTGGCTAGGCCACTCCAGGACCGTGAAATGCTTCTTACGAAGCCACTCCTTCGTTGCCCGGGCAGTGTGTTTGGGATCACTGTCATGCTGAAAGACCCAGCCACGTTTCATCTTCAATGCCCTTGCTGATGGAAGGAGGTGTTCACTCAAAATCTCACAATACATGGCCCCATTCATTCTTTCCTTTACACGGATCAGTCGTCCTGGTCCCTTTGCAGAAAAACAGCCCCAAAGCATGATGCTTCCATCCCCATGCTTCACAGTAGGTATGGTGTTCTTTGGATGCAACTCAGCATTCTCTCTCCTCCAAACACGACGAGTTGAGTTTAGACCAAAACATTCTACTTTGGTTTCATCTGACCATATGACATTCTCCCAGTCCTCTTCTGGATCATCCAAATGCTCTCTAGCAAACTTCAGACGGGCCCGGACATGTACTGGCTTAAGCAGGGGGACACGTCTGGCACTGCAGGATTTGAGTCCCTGGCGGCGTAGTGTGTTACTGATGGTAGCCTTTGTTACTTTGGTCCCAGCTCTCTGCAGGTCATTCACTAGGTCCCCCCGTGTGGTTCTGGGATTTTTGCTCACCATTCTTGTGATCATTTTGACCCCACGGGGTGAGATCTTGCATGGATCCCCAGATCAAGGGAGATTATTAGTCATCTTGTATGTCTTCCATTTTCTAATTATTGCTCCCACAGTTGATTTCTTCACACCAAGCTGCTTGCCTATTGCAGATCCAGTCTTCCCAGCCTGGTGCAGGTCTACAATTTTGTTTCTGGTGTCCTTCAACAGCTCTTTGGTCTTGGCCATAGTGGAGTTTGGAGTGTGACTGTTTGAGGTTGTGGACAGGTGTCTTTTATACTGATAACAAGGTCAAACAGGTGCCATTACTACAGGTAACGAGTGGAGGACAGAGGAGCCTCTTAAAGAAGTAGTTACAGGTCTGTGAGAGCCAGACATCTTGCTTGTTTGTAGGTGACCAAATACTTATTTTCCACCATGATTTGCAAATAAATTCTTTAAAAATCAGACAATGTGATTTTCTGGATTTTTTTTCTCATTTTGTCTCTCATAGTTGAGGTATACCTATGATGAAAATTACAGGCCTCTCTCATCTTTTTAAGTGGGAGAACTTGCACAATTGGTGGCTGACTAAATACTTTTTTGCCCCACTGTATATAGTCTCTCCTTTCCAGATGAACTAAATGGAGTCTTTAGAGCCCATGGTGGCCAGAGTGTGATTTATGGATTACAGGTTAGCTCTGAGATCCTGTTGGATAACCTTAGGCCAGCCATCACTGTGGAACACCCTCTTAGTCTCATCCCCTATGCAGACCCTACTCAAAGTTTTTTGAAAGCTAGATTTGAATTGAATCTGTCCTTCTTGCAATTTGTGCCCTTCCTGGAAAAATAACTGCTTTCATAGGCTGTGGTTCTTTTTCTTACCTGATTATTTTTCTTTTCAGCGGAATGGAGTGCCCAATTATATGTCAGCGTCCTGCAGCCTGATCATCTGTCTGAGAACATTGCCGCAATTTCACAGCACTCAGAATATTCAGATGGTGAGCATAAAGAGGCCTTTCTACTTTGTGAAGAATGGTTGGTCCAAGTTTTGGTATTATCATGCCTAGAAAAATATTTTACATCCTTAAGTTTAATGCCACTTAAAACAATCTTTTTAACTAGGCTGAACCTGGAAACTATACCATGTCTTGGATCCTACCAAAAATGTATAGGAAATTCAGTGTAGTCAGTTTTTCTGTCTTCTCCGTTGCTTTGATACTGCCTGACCTTTCTGCAGAGGTTGAGTCCTCTTGATTATGAGTAAAAGTACAGGGGGATGCTGAGGATAATTGGTGGATAATTGCCAAAAATTGATTAAGGGTGGAACTTCCGAAATGAATTTTATCTTAGGATCAAAACCCAGTTACTCACTGTATTCAGAGTAAATTACATTTAGACATTACATTTAGAGGGAGTTATTTTCCTTGGGGGTATCTGTTAGAAATTACTTAATCTCTTATTGTTAAAGCAGCTTCTGGTTTTCAGATTTTCACTACAGAGAAAGAAAAGATGCTTTTAAAGGGCACCTGGTAATCTTGACACCAGTCTTATAATAATATTGTATATCTTTATGAACAAACCATTTCTGTTGAGGAAGTAACAGAAAACGTAGAGAGTACTGAGTCTGAATCCCATCATTAAGAAGCCATCATATGGTGGGTAGGGGCCCAGGCCATTTAGAAAAATCTGAATGATTTCTTTCTTATTTTTCATTTTCCTCAACAGTAGCCATCTTTAACTTGATTTCCTCCAAGTCAAGAGTTTAGGATTTCTAACCAGCATGATAGCTGGAAATTCAAGGAGTTGTAGTCCCAACATGTTAATGGCACCAGTTGGGGAAGGTTCACTGTAGCTTATTTCTCATCACAGAGGTGTCATCTGCCTGAAGTTTTCTCATATCATTAAAAGCTATAACTATGCACCTTGGCCCTTACTACTCTTTAGTGGTGACAGTAGAGAGAGCAGATTAATTATTAAGTTGGCCTTACAAAGGATCACTTAGCATTATCAGGGCTTGGATTCCATGCATGGGATCTTTGTGGCTTTGTAACTCAATAACTCTTCAACTCAGAGGCAGTAAAATAGGCAGGGTTGTTTTTAAAGGCTAAAATTCTTCTTCTCTGCTTTAGTGTTTGTGTTCAAGCCCAGCGAACCACGGCCCTTGTGTATCCAAAGAAAAGTCTGCAAAGGGAAAGTCCAGTGGGCTGTCTTTGTTCCCAGAGATGTGCCTGAATGTATTGCCTCTGAAAAATATCAGTGGCTTAGCCAATCTCAGTTTTATTTCCTGACTGAAACACATGTAAGTTCTGGGTTTATTAAAATGATTTAGAGTGACATTGTTAGGAATGACTAGTAGATCTGAAAACAGGCTGTAATGTTAATTTTTGCCAGTCTTTCCAATAGACCAGTGATGGCAAACCTATGACACACATGTCAAAGGTGACATGCTATGACACTTTGGGTGGCACGCCAGCGTTCATCAACACCTGACAACAACTATCCTCCTTGTTTGAGTTACCAAAGAAACTGAATTTGTTTTACTTGTATTTCATTTTTGTAATTATTTGACATTTCTTTATATAATACATAGCACCACACATGTATTTTTTTAAAAATAAATGAATATATAAAGAATTGTTTCTCTTTTGTTGGGGGGGCGGGGTGACATGCCAGCAGAGTCAAGTTAGGCATTTTCTGAATTTTTGACACGCTGAGCCCAAAAGGTTCGCCATTGCTGCAATAGACTGTCATTACATCGTTCTCCTAGTGGTGGTGGGAGGTAGGGTAGAGTAAGAAAAAGTAATTTAAATGATCCTGTATTTCCTGGCTACTACTTCTTCAAGTATTAATGACATACTCCTACGCATGTTTGTTTAGAAGTCAATCCTATTTGTTCAGAAGCCCTTGTTTCATTTAGGATTGCAGCCTAAATAAGTAATATTGAGCCAACTATAGAAGTTTTGCTCTGTCAAATATTATGACATTTATGGGTTTCTCTGAGCAGCCTGCATTTTGCATATCTCTTACTGTGACAAGATACAGGTTATTTTCCTGCAATCCAATTCTAGCCAGCAGAACAATGCTGACATGAAAATTGGCCTGTCTAAATCTGATATTGTTTTATGTAAATGCTAGACTTGGTTTGTTGGTAATGTATTCTCCCCAACAGTAGTAAAAAAAAAATGTTATTTGGTCATATTAAAGGGAAAGACGTTTTCCTATAATAACGTTTAAAAGGCAAGGCATTGGTCCAAGTAGTAATAAATACTTTTTATTTCACTATCTCCCATGTTTTGGTAAACAGTCACATCTCATATTTAAATTCATGTACTTCTATATTCATATGCTTCTGAGCTAGTATTTTGAATTGTGTGCCATTTTAAAGACTCACTGAAATCATAAGGACACTTCTCTGTAATCTTGTTTTTTCCTTCTGATTGTTAGGAATTAATGACTTTTAGCACAAAGACCCCAGAAGAGAGACTTACGCCTTCCAGCAGACAGGTATTGCTTTTCGTAGCTAAAGGATTTATGAAAGAAATTAAAATCCACTTTGAATGCTGAATTTATATTAAAATATTTCAGAGTAAAATGCAGCGCAGTCTTAAGGTGGGGCCCACCTCAGTGAGTGTCTTTGAATTCAATAGGCTGTGTCAAAGATTTCTCCAAATCCATCAAGAACCCTGCTTCCTTTCACATAGATTTCTGTTCTTAATTTTTCATGTCTCATTGTGGGACACCTGCATTACACCTTCTTTGGCCAGGATGGTATTGAATCTTTTTTTTTTAATGGCAAACATATGCACTCACCCTGCAGTTAGTATTATAATTGGAGAAGGTTGAGACATTCACCTGCTGCTACTTTGTGGGTACCAATAAAGATTCAAGTTGCCAGTTAAGTCTTGAATGCTTAAGTGAAAATGGTGTGTGCAGACAATTTTAGCTTTGTTTTATTTGAAATAGCCACGGTTGCTTGAAAGAAAATACTGCATTCAAGAAATGGTCGAGATGGTTGCTATATTTAGTTTTTCCAAATTAAAAATCTGCCCTATATATTATAAATATATATTTAAATGTACACCCAGGTTAAGATAAAGCAATTCCAAATGACAATTGGCCTTCATCTCAAGTCATGGAAAAGGCTTGTATTGCACCAATTTTGTGGTCAAGTATTGCTAATTCAACCTTGCCTTCCTAATCTGGTGCCTCCCAAGTGAGTTGAGGGGTGCTTTCTGCAGTTCCCCCTGCTGGTAGCATATTATAGATACTCTAGTCCAGTGTTTCTTAACCTTGGCAACTTTAAGATGGGTGGACTTCAACTCCCAGGATTCCCGAGCCAGCATGGCTGGCTGGGGAATTCTGGGAGTTGAAGTCCACCCATCTTAAAGTTGCCAAGGTTGAGAAACACTGCTCTAGTCCAACCAGGATGCAAAGGCAGACCTACTTAATGACTGTCTATCATCGTATTGCACTTGACTTCAAAGCCAAGTTACCATTTTCTCACTCTAATCATTTTGGAAAATGTGTGTGTCTGTGCTTGAAAGTTATTTGTGTATGCCTTAATGTAGGTGTATTTTTTTCCATCTCCTTTTTAGTTAGCAGTTGAGAGTTTCTCCATGACTCCTTTTTACCTGTTACTGGGGAAGCACCAGCAGCAAACGAGAGAGGGCACGGATATTGGGAAGCCACCTGTGCAGAACCTGCTTGGCCAAGAATCACCTGCTGTTAAAGAAGTAAGAATGGATCTAATCCATACTCAGCACGTATACGTTTGGAATGACCTCTTAAAAAAGTGCTCCAATCTCTTCTGCCTTTGTTTTCTCCCCAGCTGCTTCATACTCCAGCACATGTATTACCTTCGGCCTCTTTCTTATGTCCTCTTTTTATTCAGTCTTTGCTGGTGCCCAGAACAAGGTAAGAAACCTACTGAGTGGTCCCTCAGATATAAAATACTAAAAACGTAGTGTCCAATTTTGGTTGAGATGGGATCCATCCAGAGAGACATCCATATAGGCTGCATACCTGCTCTGGGCTGGGTTGAGAAGTTTGCGAGACATCCCATCTGCCCTGTTAGGAGTTCTAAAAATGGGTGAACCACTATCACCCCTCAGACAGACATCCTGCTGGGATTAGGCCATTTGTCAGGGCGCAGGATGTGAAACACTGCATGTCCTCCCTTCCTCTGCCATGTTTTTCTTTCTACTTTGTACAGTCTCCTTCCTGTTGCAACTGATGGAAAGTAATGAAATATCACAGCTCAGGAAAGGGATGTTTCTCTTGTGTTTGGGATGTACCTAGAGAGTTTAGGAATCTCTGGATCTTCCCCAATTTTTTCCCCTCTGCCGCTGGTGTCTGTAGGGAGGGGGGCAAAAAGTCAAGATGACAGCCACAACCATGCAATCAGTGTGCTGCCCTTTTTAACAAGCATCATGGGTGGAGTTTTGATCACATGGCTGTGATTGTCATGTTGACTTTTTTGACTCCCTGTGGACATCTCTGCCAAAGACACTAATGCCTTCAGGGCTGTTCTTTCTATCCTTAGAGGGGTGATCCAGGTTGTTCTACTCTTTGGGGCTTTTCCAGGGAGTGGAGGATCGCATCATTTATGCAGTATCTCATTAGAGATGGTGGAGGAAAGAACATGTGAATTAATGGATTTCTTGTAATAGAGGTAGTCCCAGTTTGCTATACATACTTAGTAGTTGGGTTCTCCAGGTTGTGGGATCAATACCAAGGGTATCAATCAGATTTTCCACAGGCATTTTGTCCCAAGTCCCGGGGAGACCTCACCACCCTCTTGATTTCAAGTCTTATACAGATTACAAATACTGCAAGGCAACCCCCACTTCTGAATTGTTGCACTGATGTAGCCTTGCCAGGAAGCAAAACATCTGCAGAAAAACCTGACCAAGACCTTGTTATTGAGCTCCCAAAGTATAGAGAATTTGACTACCAAGTATGCATATTAACTTAGTAATAGCTTTTTTTCAAGATTCCACCTTACTGTTCCTCATTGCAATTACTAGCACCTCAAGGAAAATGCCCAGCTTTCCCTGATGTAGTTTTGTATATACAGTATACATCAGTGCCTGTTGTGTAAAAATCAGAAAATATGTATTTAAGGAATCTGTGATCCTTTTCATATAAACTTATTTTATATGTTCAGGAAAACATTTAAGAAGAAGGGAAGACTATCTGCAGTGAACCGTTGACTGAGATAACTGGCTGGGCTTTTGTACATGGGCATTAGTTCTAAGATCTCCGTAAACGAATGATGTGTTTTTGAGGCCAATAGAAGATGGTTTCCTTAATGCGTGTTTTTTTTTAACAGCACTAGTGAAATTGCTGACGAAGTTGAAATGTCAAGTGACAGTGAAGAGAGGGAATCTGAAGAGGAATCTGAAGTTATTGAAGTTCACCCAGAGGCTTCACAGACAACAGAGTGCTTTGGAGAGGATGTATCTAAATTATCAAAAGTTCAGGAAAGAGAACTTCGTAAATTAAGGAAATTGGACTACAGCTGGGCCTCAGGACTCTAAACATGTGACATTGTGGACTTCCTTTTTTATATATTTCTCCCAGTAATTTAATAAGCTGCCAAATAAAATTAGCTTTCCTCGTCACTTCTTTGTTCTTTTGGCATTGATATAAAATAAATCTTTAGTGAATTCTTGGACATCAGCCTTCGTAGGCTTGAGTATGTTTGCCTACAAAAGAGAGCCTTGTGGTGAAAACAGGGCTTGTTTTAGAAGAGCTCCTTCCTTCTATGTGTTACTTTTGGCTGAGATCCAAGTGCATTACAAAGTGTTTAAATGGATCTTGTTTTAGACATAGGAAACATTCAGCTGCTGGTGTTTCAAAAAACACAGAAGTGGAAGGGGTCTGTGCTTGAGAAGAAAAGCAGCAGATGTTCTGAGCTGAAAGAAGTAGTATTTGTTAATCTGCATTCCTAAAATGTCTAGAGGTGCCTGAGGCAGTTTGGAAACGTGAGACGTTCAAAACAAATCCACTTTTGTCAGAAGCAGACGGTAGAAATCAAATAGCTAATTAAGTAAGAGGTCATTTAGGATGTTGGAAAATAGCAGCCTGTGCAAAACAGTCGATCAGAAAACATTGTTTCAAGCATTAAGGAATATGAGAGAGAGAGTGTGTGTGTGTGTGTGTGTGTGTTGGGGGGAGGGGCACTATGAAACTGATACTGTAAAGGCAACGGTAGTTCAGAATGGTTTTCCCCTAAGCGCTGTTTATTGCGGTAAACTGCTTTCAAAACAAAGAATGGCTGCCCAAGAATGTTTCTAAACTCTATAAATCATTAGCAAAACTATTTTTGCAACACTGACCAAACCCAACAAATCACTCAGATAAAGATTTATGGGGTGTTGTTTTTTTTTTGGATAACATTTTAAAAATTATTTTAGAATGGGGAGAGTAAACACAGGTGCCAACTATTTAGGACTGCACCTATTTTGTCTAGATCAGCTTTGGAGTAACATTTTACTAGGGAAAATAATAACTGTAGTATTGTATAAGAAGTATAACAATGACTGTTGAGCCCCTAACAGCAGCATATAATCAAGATCCACCCAGAATCTCATTAGTTAGGTTTAATGCCAGGGAAAAGGGTTAGCTTACAGAATGTTGGAAACTAAATAAGAAAATTACAGTTATTAGTGAATTCATTAAGGTGGGGTCTCCATGAGACATTTGAATTTCTTTCCCATAGATTCTGCAATTGATGAACTATGGCTTGGCTTCACAGGTAAGACTGAAATATCCATCTGTTCCTCATTTGCCATCTTTTCAACAAAGTTCTTTTTCTGTTCCAGATTCCGAGAATATCCTTGCAGTGATAGGAATAATCACAGATGCATCTAGACCAGAATATGGACTTCCAGTTGGCTGATACCTGGATTCATTAAATGGAATCACCATGTAGTATATTTGATCCACTACTGCTTATTTACATCATTTTAATTAAAGCTGAGGAGAATGTTTCTACAATCCAAAAAGCTAGGATTTTTTTCCACATGCCATGATTGACACTAATAATAGTACTTAATAGTATAACCGTGAAAGTAACTTGAGACATGAAAGGAGAGTCTCTTGTTTGAAGATAGTCACATCCCATTATGACCTGGGGCTTACTTAAAACTGTTTTGTGGATGCTAGCTAATTCAAAATGAACTTAAAGTCCATGTTGCATCATAAGATCATTTTTTAAAACAACCACTTAACTGATGGTTGAAGCTAAATAAAAATGATTCTCAGGAATGCTAACTGGTTAGAGCTTGTGCCTTCTCCCTATCATTTATTCAGATTATTTTCCAATGGCCATCATGGTTTGGCTTTCCTATTAATTTTATGGAAATGAATCAGGTTTTGAAGGAACCCATGTCCCTTTTATGCCAGAACTTATTCATAGATATGGTGGTGTGTTCCTAGAAGCTGAAAGCATGTAGGTATACATGCTGATCTGTAGGTTTCCTGTATAACATTGTGTTCATGTATCCATTGTGTAGTTTTATTGTGACATCAAAGATGTGGACTTGTTCTGTAGATAGTTGAGACTAAGATCTATGGTGAGGTGGAAGTTGTTGAGGTCTTGATGGAATTTAATGAGAGATACTTTTCAGTAGATGCAGATGATGTACATGTCATCAGTGAATCAATAATGTCATCAGTAAAAACAGTTTCAAGGGGTAAGGGTTGAGAAAGTGTTCTAGGTGAGCCATGAAAATATTGGCATAGAGCCATTAATTGTGCCCAGTGCTATGCTACTGATTTGCAGGTACATGTTGTTTTCAAAGGTTAAGTAGTTATGGGTGAGTACATCCCAGTCTTGTGGCAGTGTATTATGTTGACATCATGGCTCAAACCATTCAAACACATTAATAAGCTACAACCCAAACTGCATAATGACACAGGCCCATGCTTACATACAGACAACCACCCAACCTGAAGCAGATTCTCACAAGCGAGCAGAAACCACAGGAAGATGATGCTGAGATAGACCAAAAAAGCCAGAAGTCTACTTTGCCCCCACATTTACACCACTAGTACTATCACAGGCTCCAACAATTTCACATACAAGCACCCATGCATACATTTCTTCTAATGATATATGACATCAGCTAGCAATGACCCTCTGGACTCTCCATAGGACAAACAGGTCAGCCATAACAAAAGAATGGACATAGGTTTGACATCAAGAAGGACAAACTAATAGAACATTTTAACCTCACAGGACACTCCATTACAAATCTGAAAGTACTGTTCTGGAACAAAAAAATTGATCAGCATAGTCAACTGAAAGACTGCTGAACTCATACATCGAAAGGTTTCAGACTATCTCAAAAGGTCTTAATGGTTTTTTAACATATTACAGTTGTTAATTGATGAAGGTACCTGTAATCTGTCCTATGTGTAATCTGCATCTGCATAACCAGCTTGTCTTCCTCTAGTGTCTGTTTTGACACTAGTTTCTGACTAGTGTCAGAACAGCAGTATGCACTGTAGCTCTCTTGAACTTCCACCCTTCAACAAACAGTTGAACAAACAATTAACTAATTGGCTCTCGGGCACTGGAAATAATATGCTGTAGCTGTTGGCCTTGTACATTCCAAACGAATAAAACAAATTCAGTGTGTGAGATTGCTTCATCTGTTTGCCAGTACTTAGGAAATACAATGCTCTAGATAATCTGCTCCATTAAGACAATGGTAAGATGCTAACAAAACTGTAAGGTCTAACAAGTTCTATGACCAAAATGCTGTTGGGTAGTGTCTGTTGACACTGAGTTAATTGCAGAATGACTGTCATTACCTACATGTTTTTCTACTCTTCTGCTGCCTTGACTCAGTCATTCAAAATATATGAGCCTTTTCCCCCCTCTTCATTAAATATTATTTAGAAATTTAATAAGCATTTGTCTTAGGGACAGAATGTTCTCAGACTAATGATGAAAGGTTGTATGTGATGATAATGACAAATGTGGCTACTAGTTTTTTCATCTTTGGCTCTTTCTGCAGCAACAACTTTAGGAGACATATGAAGTAAGTGTCAAGTATTCTGTATAATATTATATATATTTAAAAAATCCTTCAAGTCAATGTTCTCCTGATGACTGCCTGGACAGGTCCCTGCAGTTTTCTTGGCACAGTATCAAAAGTGGGTTGCCATTGCCTCCTTCCTAGGGCTGAGAGACAGTGACTGGCCCAAGGTCACCCAGCTGGTTTTGTGCCTAAGGCAGGATTACAACTCATGGTCTCCCAGTTTTTAGCCTGGTGCCTTACCACTACACCAAACTGGCTTTCTATAGTATTACAGATTTAACAAATGTATGTATAGTTACAGCACTGTGTTCCAGAAAGACCAGGAGCGGCGCTCTGAGTTTCAATCAGGAGGTAGTTGCTTGCTTGTTCATCTGCCCTACCACACAAGTCACTTCCTGCAACGGAGACAGAACCTGAGGATTCCTGCATGCAAAACCGATGCTCTGTTCCTGAATTATCACTCCCCCAAAGCAGTATCTTGTTAAGAGCAGAATAGTTTTCAAATTTTTCAGATCATACCAATATGTTGTACTGAAAGGAGCAATCATAAGTGTTGGAACTGGTAATGCATCTTGCCGATACTTCTGTCGCATCAAGAGGAGTGTTTAAAAATACTAACTTTCGTCAAAAGGAACAATTGTAACTGCAGTTAGGATTGGCTTTCCACTACAGAAAAATGGTTGGCAATTTTCACCATTTCCCTTTGCAGTTCTTTCTTGCATTCCTTACACAGGCATCCACAGGATTTTGCTGTAATGTTTTGATGTGGTCCTGCATGTTCCACCCCCTTTGTGAGTGGAATGTCTGCATGTACAAAAGGGGCAAGCTTGTGACACACCACTGGGGTGATGCTTTCCTTATTCTGCCTCCCCATAGGTACCATCCTTCAGAAATTCTCACTGGGTGTTGGCAAGATCAGCTCCCTTCAAAAAGGTTGGGTTGCTTGAAAGCCTCCCTGTCATTTAGTCAGCCATCCACCTTGGTGGCATCTCAAATCTACCAGTCTACCTATCAATCTTTCATAGACAGTGTTCACTTGATATTCTAGATCAGTGTTTCTCAACCTTGGCAACTTGAAGATGTGTGGACTTCAACACTCAGAATTCCCCAGCCAGCCGTGGGGAAGTCCACACATCTTCCAAGTTGCCAAGGTTGAGAAACACTGGTCTAGGCCAAGTCTGGACACACAGTAGCTGTCTGCAGCTTTCTGCAGCAATGAAAACAATGACACGCATGAAGTGATATCACAATGCAGGACTTTTCCTTTTGTTATTCACATCCTGATGTGAGACACAAGGATGTCGGTCATGGGATTTGTCCTGTGGCGTGTTGTATGCATTTTCACTTCCCTGTCCCGCTGCAGAGGCCTATCAATCTGGAGATCACTATGAATGAAGAACTTAACCTGCAAATGGTATGTCAGAATCCAGTCATCTTTGTATGGCACAGCCAACTACCCTTTGCTGCAGTTTTTTAAAACTTAGGTATCTTTTTAAAAATATTATGCTGGACCAATAGGGATCCAAGTAACTGTACATGAGTGAAAGCTAAGCCCTTCTGCGTTCTTTCAGGGTTCTTATTAGACCTTTTCATCCCTGTGGAGGGATTCTAAAAAGCAGAGGAAATTTTATAGCTGGAGCTGTCCCACTTTTAGTTGCTCTTGCCATCCTCCATTTTTTCTCCTCTTTGGAATTGTTTGCAGTTGTGCTTCTAATAGTTCCTTCTTGAGGAAGTCCCATCCAGCTTGAGGGTTTTTTTTCCCTATTAGTTTCTCCTGACATGAGAAGCTACTTAACATGAAAACCTGCATAAGTCCAGGTTAAGTGTTTGAAGGCACTCAGTTTTAGTCTCCCTTAAAATGAGACTAAACTCCAGCATTACATGGTTATGCTTCTCAGTATTCTGGCTGTTCCACCTCCTTGATTAAATCTGTCTTACTGATTAGTATCAAATCAAGGATAGCTGATCTTCTAGGGCCTTCTTCTATCTTCTAAGGGAGAAAGTAGACAGTGAGATAAATCAGGATCCAGATCATGTTCAGTCCCACTCAGTCCAGTTCAGGTTCAATACCCAAGGTAAGAGAGTTTTCCCATTATGTTAGATGGACGTGGAAGGTTGATGGAGTGATTGATTAAAAAAAAAAAAATTGCCACCACAGCCAAGGCTTAGACTTCCTCTTCTCTATGAGTGGTGGCCCTGATCTGGATTAGGTCCCTGAGCACTTACACACAACAGTAAAGAAAACAAGAAGCAGTGTTGTATGATCCAAAACTTTAAGGTGTCCCATTGCTGCTTTTGAACAAGAATTAAAACCATGTCCAGTTGTAACTGACAAAGAGATTTAGATATTCCACCTGGAATTTGTTCATAATTAATCAACTGGGGGGGGGGGGGGCACTAGATTTCTCGACTGAAAGGTTGTTACATGAAGTCATAGGTCATGTTGTAAACTGAATATGTTTTTATTAATGTACAGGTAGCCCCCAGTTTAAGAATGAGTTCTGTTCCCAAGATTTGTCCTTAAGCTGAATTTGTATGTGAGTTGGAACAGTATGCATTGTGTAATGCTGTATAAGCAGCACTGTGTAATGAATTCAAACCATTATGTATTTAACTTGAATCATTGTGTATTTAGCTCAGATTTTGCTATAGTGGGCTCCGTTCTTAACTATGGCTCATCCATAAACCAGGCGTTCTTAACCTGGGGACTACCTGTATAGCTTTCCATGAAAAAAGAACTTAATATAAATCCCCAGCAAGCATGTTGTGAGCTCTGAATGCTAAATAATGGCATGTCTTTATACCAATAACACAATCAGATTAGCATAGTTAGGAACACACACCAGGTGCATGCAACTATATATTTGTATAGGAATCTAGGACAGGGTTCACACATTGCCCTAAGCCATGGTTTGCTTAAACTTATTTTGCCACAAATGGTGTGTTCATATGACATGTTGTGAACATAACCAAATTTAACCTGGAAACTCCTTGGGCAGTAATGTCAGAAAATATCCAATGTGTTAAACTGTATTTGTCCAATTGCTTTTTTCTTGTTCTGTGTTTGTGCATGTAAAATTATCTCTACACTCCATGAAACTTGACTATAGCACACGTCAGCTTTGATGCTCAAACTCCCAAAAGTCTTTTCCTCTCTGTGTAAGTTGTGAAATATCACAACTCTAAACAACAAAGTGTACCCATAAGGAAATTCATAGAGGTGCTGCAGCAATGCATGCTGTGAATTCAAATCGCACATCACTGGGGAGTTTTCCATGACTACTGGAAAAATTTCTGTAGGTCCCATGTGATCAGAGAATATGGGAGGTTGGAGTCTAGTAACATTTGGAAGTTCACAGGCTTTGCATTCTTACTTAGATTAATAAGAAAAGACATTCAAAATTTGAAGAATTTCTGAATGGAAATATATATCATAGAGGTGGTCCTTGCTTAACTACCACTCATTCAGCAACCGTTTGAATTTATGATGGTGCTGAACGAGTGGTGCTTATGACTGGTCCTCTTATTTACATTGATTGCAGTGTTCCCGCAGTCACATGATTGTGATCTGAGGGCTTGGTGCCTGGCTCACAATTACGACATTGCAGCATCCTGCAATCGTGTGATTGCCATTTGCAACCTTCTCTGCCAGCTTCCTAAAGCAAAGTCAGTGGGGAAGCTGGCAGGAGATTGCAAATGGCAACCACATGAGTTCCTCACTTAATGACCCCTGGTGAATTGCTTAACGACAGCAACCAGAAGTGCTGGAATTTCCGTTGCTATGTGGCAAGGTCATGTGACATCACACTTTACAACCATGTCACTTAGTGATGGAAATTCCGGTCCTAATTAATGTTGTTAAGCGAGGACTACCTGTACCGAAAATGCCACTGCAGCCATGAAATACATCTTTCCGTTTAAAATATAGGGGTTATTTCTGACAATGTTTTTTCCTAAATCCATGGGCACTGGGAGGTGTGCATAAGGATTGCTAAACTGGGGAAAGATAATAAGCAATATTTCTACCCCCTTCTCAGTGACCCGTGTTGTGAGTTTCTTGTTTTCCAGTATAAGAGAAAGTGTGTGTATATAAAAATGTGTGTGTGATCATTAAAAACTCATCTATTAAGAATCTGTTTAACATAGATTACATATTATTATATGACAAATGGGCAAATGCTTCCTATCTGGTACAAGATTGTTTTTGTTACTCTTTCATTTGCTCTAGATCAGTGTTTCTCAACCTTGGCCACTTTAAGATGTGTGGACTTCAACTCCCAGAATTCCCCAGCCAGCCAAGGCTGGCTGGGGAATTCTGGGAGTTGAAGTCCACACATCTTAAAGTGGCCAAGGTTGAGAAACACTGCTCTAGATGATGGTCTTATGATGGAAGGCCAAAGCTCATAGAGAATTCCACTGCTAGTATGTTTCTGAGACCCCTCAAATCGACTGACCAGACATAGTTCTTAAGATTAGCCTTCTATCTTTCAAGAATTATAAAGAACATTTGATGATGTAATACCAGCGTGTTTTGGCTGGTAAATTATTTTATAAAACATTCTCTATAATACAGAAGAGCATTGAGAGTCTCTTCTGGACTTGACAATTTTTACATTTTCATCTGAGTAGGTCAGATGCAAGTTTTATTGGTTTCTAAGAGCTGAGGAAAGGAAATTGCAGCAGCAGTTTTTTACCCAGGCCAAATTGTATCTGCCAAAACTCCTGCGCAGCAATTAAGAGTACAAGAGTCCTGTCTTCCTTTGCGGCTGGACAATTTATCTTCGTCTCCAGGATGAATTAAAGAGTATTTTGTGTGTGTTCTGAAAATGTTCTTGCTGAAATTCAGAAAAGGCTGTGTTTCTCCTGGATTTGAATGAAAGAGTAAGACTATTCCATGCTACTATTTATAAGGATCAGAAGTCTTAACATAAATCAGAGAATTAAAGAACTCTAAGTAACTAGCAATGCTTCTACTTAACAAGTCTAGACAGTTCATTGACTGTAAAAGTTTGAACTTGTGAATGATGCCAGTGGCTTTGTTGCATTTCTTAATCTCTCCCTGTTATCCATGCATTGTACTACTCTGCCTGTGACCTCAGCTCTGAAGCAGCTACATATTTGCACATGGGAAGGGCTGGGAGAAAGCACTTCAGCCTTATTCAAGGGTAGAACTTGCTATATTTGGTAACATGTGGCTCTTGGGTGCATCTAAATTCTTCCCACTGAAAACTCTCATTGTTTTGGAAAAGGAATCACACACTGTTTTTGGGGTCTGAATTAGGATTTTCATTTAGTGATATTGGGACTGTAAGACATGACTTCATCTACAACCCTTACTTATAGTTAGGTTCTGAGGCTTAGAACCTAAAAGGAAAAGGGTTCTGTTACTGGATGGTTGAGACCTCTTAGAGCTGATTCCCCAGGTAAGCCCAGCGCCACACTGGAGTCTGGAATATCCTTTCAGCCCCCAAGAGCTTTATCATCTGTCTAGCCAAAGCCCACCATCATCAGCCCATTCCCACTTCTTCACTGGAACTAAAGGGGCTGAACAAAAGAGTAGTAACTGATAGTAAACAATGGAATAAAACTTGGGCAACTGAGTTTTCTTTTCATGAATCACGTAATCTTTCCCTTATCTCTACCCAGCAGGGATTCAAAAAATTTGCCCAGCTCTGCCATTCTTAAATACCTAGATACTTCAGGAAGGGTTTTCACTTACTTGATTTCTTTTGCCAAAGATGGTAGGCTTCTGCCCCTTGGATCCAGAGGACATATCCGCCTTGCTGTTAAACCAAAAGCGGGGGTGAGAAGAAAAATGAACAGTGAGCTCATATGCACTCCCCCTAATAGTTTTTTTATGCCACATCCTCAGGACATTGCCTTCACCTGATCCCCACCCACCGCTCAGGCAGGTTAAGGTCACCTTCCACTGTTCCTGTTTTAAACTGGCAACTTGCTGCTTCTCCCAAAACAAATTTCTCTGTGGGAACAATCTAGGATGCTTAATCATGGTCAGGGGCCAGCTCCTCATGGCCACATGAGACTGCTGCAGGTCCCCGTGCCTCCCCTCTGGCTGCTGGGCCCTTCAAGGCCATTTTCTCTTGTGTTGTAGGAAAGAGGCACCTGCCCATGTAAAACCTAACCGACACTTGCCAGGGAGCGCTAAGTCTGGTGCTGCAGTAGAACTGAAATGAGAGCAGGAAGGAGAGCTGGTGCTGCCAGCTGTGAATTGCTGCTTCTGTCTTCACTGGGTGTTCTGCTGCCCCTTGCCACAATGGAGAATAGCTGCGCTTTATGTATGGCTGCATTTTTATTGTTTTTATGACTTGGGGAGAATGGCACCATTTTGCCCACTCCATTCCGGCTCCATGGCCAGTCACGGGCCGGTTCCAGGTGCTGCCGGCTCTGAGGAAGAACCAGACTCACTGCCAGGCCAGAGGAACATCAGTTGAGGATGGAGCTTGCTCAGAATAGGGTTTTCCCTCCCCCTTCAAGTTGCACTCGTCCTCCATGTCTGGGACTTTTCATCTAGGCTAGTTTTGGGCACAGATTTAGTATTCTTTCAGAAAAGCAATAAACTTAATAAAACAGGTCTACTGCCATTTTAGAAACAGCCTGACTGATGGGACACAGGTGTGGAGAGAGTTATGCCTCACCAGACAGCTTAGCAGATAGTTAAACACACCATTCCAAGGACCTGCTTCCACTCATCCCATCCCACCTGGACCCCAATTAGTCATGGTTTTCACCTAATTTATCCTGCATTAGAGCTATCAAGACAGCCCCAGTCACGGGCCTCATTACAGTTTGCAGAACAGGGCTTGGCAGCAAATGTCACTGCCAATAGACAACATGGCTATTGGTTCTGCCCAACAGCTTTCTCCCTGCATGATGTATAGGCATGATACTGTGGTAACTGAATAAAAACTGAAGGTTTCAGCAGCATAGGCGTCTTTTCGTTGATCAGTCCATGCACGAACGCTGTACCAATACAGGAGAAAATATGATGTCATGGCATATAAGCATATAGTGCTTTTTTAAAAAAAAAAAGAAAGAAAGAAAGGTTTTCTTTTCTTTCTTTTTCTCCAGGCGACGCTTTCCTAAAAAGTTCAGGTGGCTGAGTTGACCGCAAGGCTTGTGACTCAAGTTCCTGTTCTGATGCTCGAAAGTGCGCACAGAGCAAATTCAGCAGTGAGTGAAATGGAAGAATCAGCTAATTCTCCAAAGCAGTTCCCAGGCTCTGGTAAGCTGGCCAGGAACAATATTTGGATGACCATGTGAGGACACTGATCTTGCATGTGTTCCTAACCCAGTGTTCAAGCAATAATTACCAGACTTTTAATTCACTATTCCTTTGTCCCTATCTTAGGCCATGCAGTAACAGATGCTGAGGTTTTTTTTATTAAATACCTCCCATAATAGGAACAAGAAGAACAAAAATAGCAATATTCCTCTGCCATTTTCTTTACAGGCAATTCCAATTGTTTTTCACTTTTATAGAACAATGCTGATAATATTTTATTCATTTAATGTACCCTATCCTGCCTTTTGATGACACTTATATATTCACACTGGCTGACAAATCTAAAAAGCCATCAATTATGACATCAGACATAAATTTACAGAGTAAGAATTCATATTGTATTTTGACATTTCAAATTCTAAAATCTGCAGTTGGACAACACATTAGGCCAATGTTTCTAAAAGTATGGTCCGAGGACTCCTGAGGGTCCCACAAGACCTTTTCAGGGGTCAGTGAAATCAAAATTATTTGCCAGCCTATGTTGAAAAATAATGCAATGTTAAAATCCCATCGAAGAATTGAGTAGTGGTAGTGGCAGTGAATGAGTCAATTTTAATTTTTAATACAGAAAATAACAATACATATAACCCATACAAACAAAAGCTCTTTTGGGGTCCTCCATAATTTTTAAAAGTGGGAAGGGATCCTGAGAGAGAAAAAGTTTAAGAAATACTGCATTAGGGGTAGGATTAAGATGTTTATTAATATGTTAATAAAATAATACATTCATTAAGATCAGTTAAAATGTCTGAAAATATGGAGCAAGCTTGTACCTTCTCCAGAACTTCTCATTAAGTTGAGGAGTACTATGGTTAGCATCATTTAGGCTATATCGGATTATATTAGGAGAATGAATTAGTATGTAGGACAGTGTTGTCCAAACTTGGCCACTTTAAGATGAGTGGACTTCAACTCCCAGAATTCCCCAGCCAGCATGCTGGCTGGGGAATTCTGGGAGTTGAAGTCCACTCATCTTAAAGAGGCCAAGTTTGGACAACACTGATGTAGGAGAATTAGTAAATGCTGCTGTGTCATCAACCAGAGTGAGGCTAATTGTATTAGAAAACAATATAAACCTCCCCAAAAGAACAAAAAAAAAAGTTAAGCTCCATGATGCTTATTCCAGGTAAACTGGTATAGCCCTAGAAAATGTATTATTTAAATTGGATTTGAACCTAAGATTTTTCAATGCATAATCTTAGTCATTATTACGCAACAGAAGGGTTAAACAAGCAAGTATCTTCAAAAATGATCTGAGAAGCACTTCAAGTCATTTATGTTAAGTGCTATGCAGATAATAAGCAATAATAACATTAAAAATATGTTCTTTAATGACAGATGATATGGGATTTTTTTCCCTTTTGAAACACTGCAAACACTAAGAGCATCTATAGTATAGGTATCCATTTTAAAAAATTAAAAAATTAAAGTAAGTATCCATTAAAAAAAAATACATTCTTGTGTTGCAGTTCACAAGATCAGTTATTAAGATCTTGCTGTCTCTGACTTTTCAAATAGACTTTTCCCACCATGTTCATAATGATACATTAATATCAACACACTACATGAATAGTACACAATGAATTAAAAAAACAGGTGTGTCTGGATGATTATATTAAACTAATTTTAGAAGGATTAATAAAAAAAGGCAGAGAAAACTTAAACAGTCTTTACCTGAAATGCAAAAAGAGAAGAAAAAGGAAAGGAGATCTCTTTCTCCACAATAAATAGATTGACTATTTTAACACATCTTCTAAAGCAGTGTTGTCCAAACTTGGCCACTTTAAGATGAGTGGACTTCAACTCCCAGAGCATGGCTGGCTGGGGAATTCTGGGAGTTGAAGTCCACTCATCTTAAAGTGGCCAAGTTTGGACAACACTGTTCTAAAGGGAAGTGGTCGGTGCCAACTTTCAAAGTATTAGCCTGGAGTTCCAGAATGGAATTGGGAATCCAAATCCCACATCAAAAGTAAGAGCATTGGAGAGGAGAAACTTCTGCCCATGCACTATTTTTTTCTTTAGCATTATGCCAACTCAAAGTGGGGAAAAGTTCCTCTCTTCTACCCATTGCAGTATCTTTTATAATAAAAGTATGTCATAATCACCTCTGACGTATGGCTTCGATCTAGTATCTTCCTCCAGATGTATTTGGTTTGGCTCCTGTAAACACTGCCCAGTGAGGGGGATGATGGGACTTGATTTCCAATGTATCTGGGAGGCTCCCTACTGGAAAACATTGTCCCAGGGCATCAGTGAATGTTAGATTGGACTAGGTTGGGAGCAGAAGGCTTGAGTTTGGACTGATCCCTTATAACAACATGCGCAATGTCAGCTTGTTCTCCCAGTGAACAATGACTGGTTCATGGTCTATTAGAACAGAAGGGGGAAGAAAAGGATATACTGTAGGACTTGCACCTTGGATCCTAGATATATATTGTGTATATGCGTATGTTGAGTCTTATGGTTTTCAGTGGCTGGTTTTCTTTGTACTAATGATTTTTTTAGTATCTGTAATAAAGCTGTTTTATCATTATCATCCTTGAATCTGTGAGTCTTCTGCTTTCAGATGAAGTCTGACAGCAAGCTGCAGTAAAATTAAACATGAAATCAATCGGAACTGATATTTTTACATATTGTTATCGCCAAACTAGCAGATTTAACTATAATGCTGACTTAACAGTTTTGCAATTATCAGTCAAACGGATGAAGGACTTGTTCTGTAGCACCAATAACCGCATCATCAGCAATATTTTTAATTAGCTAATCATAGATTAGCTTCCTGAGAAAGTAACATGCTAAAGAATTCATGAGAGCAAGAGTTGGAACAGCAAATACTTGAGTGGCTGGGAAGAAAACCAAAAATGTGATCTGTATTACCCACAGATGGAGGATTATGAAGCAGAACAGTACTGTATATTGCACAATGCTCACATTCATTTTGTGTATTGTGATGATTTTAAAATACCACAACAGTTTTCTGCCACATTATATGTTCTGGCGAATTAGTACATATACTGTAGATAAAGTCATATGCTCTGGGAGAAATATTTAGTAATATGCTGTGTATGCATGCAAACGTTCTCAGGTTTTATCTCCAGCATTAATTAACTTCTTAAAAGGAAGTTCAGGTAGCAAATCAACTCAGATCTTTGAGAGCTACTGATAATCAGATAATAGACAACATTGGGCAACCTAGAGTTTAATCAGTAGAAAATGGACCAGTGATCTTATTAAGTGACTGGGTTCACTCAGGACCATGTTTCAACCATGGTTAGATAAGACAATGGATGAATTCCCAGTGGTGAAATCCCCCCCCCCCAATGAGAGGCCTGCCTTCTGATCCCAGCACTGTAATATGCTCAGCAACAGGAAAATATGTTTTTATCTAATATATTTTCATATATTAACAATATTTAACTGTTTACATTTTAGTTCTATGTCATTTAAATACATTTCTTTCTTTATTTAAAAGACTTATTCAGCTGCCCATGTTATGTGTTGCAACTGTGGGCAGTACACAGAACAAGAACGGAAACCAAAAGAGACAATAAAACCAATGTCCAAAACCCAGATCCCAGTGCCCTAAAAAGCACTCCCCAACCCATCAGCAGTTATCATCACTGGACTCTAATCTCACCTCATCCCACCTCTTGAGGAAAGAACCAGCTTGTTAAGGCCTTCCAGAAGGCTGGGAGAGTGGGAGCTTGCCAGATCGCCACAGGGCAGGGGCCACTATGGAGAAGACACGCTTCCTAGATCCCACCTGATGGCAACATTTAAGAGAAGGGACCTGGACCATGCCCATCCTATCTGACCTGGTGAAATGGGCAGGTACCCTCAGGGAGAGACAATCCTAGAAATAGTCTTGTCCCATGTCATGCAGGGCTTTAAACACTTTGAATTGCACCTGGAAAAGAACTGGGACCCAGTGCAGCTCACTTAGTGGTGTAATATAAGCAAACGGAGGGGTGCCAAAAGTGTGCATGCTGGTGGATTTTGGACCACGTGTAATTTCTGGGTGGTCTTCAAGGGCAGCCCCATGTAGAGCACATTGCAGTAATCCAACCAGGAAGTGACCAAGGCATATGTGACTCTGACCTCCTTATCCGGGAATGGGCACAACTGGCGCACAAGACAAATCTGTGCAAAGGCTCCCCTGGCCACAGTTGCCACCTGCTCCTCCAGCAGGAGCTGCGAGTTGTTGAAGAATACCCCCAAATTGTACAAGAGCTCTCTTTCCAGGAGACTTCTTCCATTGAGAGTCGAAATGACATCACAGCTTTAGAGGACAAAACCCCCAAAGCCATTCCATCTAGCTAGGGTTAAGTTGGGGCCAGTTCCTTCCCATCCAGACTCTCACAGCGTCCAGGCACTGAGTCAGCATCTGAGTGGTATTGCCTGCCCAGCCAGGGGTGGAGATGTAAAACTAGGTACCATCAAC
This sequence comes from Python bivittatus, assembly GCF_059951505.1. Taxonomy (NCBI): domain Eukaryota; kingdom Metazoa; phylum Chordata; class Lepidosauria; order Squamata; family Pythonidae; genus Python; species Python bivittatus. The sequence continues at coordinate 13,592,109 of NW_028277040.1, forward strand.
ATATTATGATACTGCACCCCATGCCATTGAAATCACCCAGTGGTTTCATGCAGATATTACACAGGAGCAGTGAGAGACCTGAATTGTGAGGCACCCCATGTTTCAGGGAGTTGGGGGTTAGCTCTCTCATCCTCACCAACATCAACTGAAGAGACCACAGAAGAAGGAGAAGAACCACTGCCAAACATTGCCCCTATCAGTTGGCTAGCAGGGAGGCAAGAACATGCCAAAATTCCTGTTGTTTTTAGCATGATTGTGAATCCGCAAGATAAAGAGGGACTTACACCTTCCACAAGTTTTGCAATGGCTTCTAACCTCCCCCCTTCCCAATAAAACCAAAAATAGAAGGATGAGGGGAAGGGTTGCTCTTTTCCAAACTTTTACAGACATACTCTTCTATAGACGTACATGGAAAGGGAGTTTGCATCTACCAGAAGCTCTAGGTGAGCTTCCTTCTACACTATTCATCCATGAGAGGACAGATGATACTAACAGGAGGAGCTATGACCATACCAAGCAATTCAGATTTTCCTAGGAAAGAAGGTAAAGAACTTTGGGTTTAGGTGTTGTTTTCATCCATCCTTCTGGTCCATATAAAAAGGCTGGAAAAGAAAAGAAAAATGCTGCAGGCAACTAACTGACTACACAAATGGTCAAGATCTGGGCTCTGTGCCATATGTGACTTCACCTTGCTGACAGGGTGATAGATTGCTGGCATGTTGTACCTCACAAAGTCTGGGAAAAACATATCTGGTTGAAGCATGCAAAACTTGCTTTGAAGAGTTGTAAATGTTACCTTGGGAGAGGAGGTTGTAGAAATACAAGAAATTAAAAAATTGATGTTGCAACTCCATGAAGACACACCTTAAAAGAAAATAATCAGATTTTCTTTAGTGATGGGCTTGAGAAACCTCTGTTGGTAATGTGCTGTAAAGAAGTAGAATCGTTATTGAAAAGGCCCTCTTTGTCATGGCCACTAATGTTACTGCTCTCTGCACTGGGCAAACAAAGAAGAGTCTCTGCTCCAGCCCTTCAAATAATTTGGACTCGAACTGTTCAGGGTTTTAACAGTTAAAGCCAGTCTTTCATACCCGACAGAGAAATTCATTAATGATACAACAATTGAAGTGATATAGGTGTTACATTAATCAACCTCAGTTTCCCAGGAATATTCAGAAGGGTGCATTGTGCATCAGCTGAAATTTCCCAACCATCTTTAAAGGCAGTCACACTGAAGTAAAGGTAAAGTTAACTTCAAGTCAAGCTCAACTCCTGGTGACTGCATGGATTGACAATAATGTGGAAGTAGTTTGCCACTGACTTCTTAGATTTTTGTTTACTTCTCTGTCTAGCTTAATCAAGTATTGACCTAACATTTTAGCTTCCAAATACAGACAAAGTTGGCCAGGTGCTCTGATCTGCTGAAATCCAATCTGTCTTACATAATGGACATTAAAATATTCTAGTGTGGATAGCTGGCAAGGTCAGACCAATCCTGATAGGGCTATAGCTAGTATACTAGCATAAGCATCTAAAAAAACTCTCCTGGTCAATACCGTTGCTTCAGATGTCATAGTAAAAAATCCAGAATTCCTAAACTGTGCATTTTGTCTTTCAAGGAGAGTAGAACTGTATCTAAGATTGGTTGAAGACTCCATCATTGTAATACAATAGCAGCGTCTTGTATGGATGAAGTTTCACTTGCTTGTTCTCATTCTTCCTAAAACTACTCCCAAATGTCAGTTTAAGGGTTCGGCAGATCAATAGATGGAAACAAGAGGCAATTCTGAATAGCATTTACATACTCAACACTTCAACACAAATCTTCACAGCAGTTCCATGTAAATGTTGAAGACCATGGGAGCATGATGAAGCCAATATCCTGAGCTAAAAGAGAAATCTTCCAGCTCCACTTTCTAACCTTTGGTAGCACTTATAACTATTTAACTGAGTATTTCAGGAAAATTGTATTCCCTGGGAATAGATTTCAGGAGAATTACGTTCCCTGAATCTATTTCCATGTGGAACTTCACTACTAGAGTAATCAAAGCTATTTCTGTCCGAAAAGCAGGCCTGAAACCGGATCGGAGTGGATTTACTTAACTGACAAAATCCAAAATTACTGAGAGTTGAAAGGCTACCACAGGCAAGAATGAAATTGAGAAAGAAATTGATCTTTAAAAAGACTTATTACTACAAATGATTCAGGACCAGTGACTCCCAGTTCCAGTATGTCCAGGAGATAAGTAAAAGTTTCAGCTTTTGTTTGACATCACCTGTAACCACCTTTTACTTGTATAGTGTTTATACTATAAAAACATACATATGAGACCTATCATTAATTGTCCTGACCTGTATTATTTTTTAAGTATTTACTAATCACTGAACAGCCCAGAAAATTATATGTTGCATTTGTGTCTCTCAATGGCCTAAGTCATATTGCTGTTCTAGTTCTAGTCCAAACTGTCAGAATGCTTTGAAGATGATGCTCCCATGGATATAATGAGTATAGACGTGACTCATGGAAAGCATTTGCATTGCTGGAGTTGGATATCTCCTTCAAAATATTTATCCTCATGCTCTTAAGCCATGTTTCACTCTCTTTTGCAACATTGTCTAAAGGTATAGTGCCTTGATTGTTTTATATATGTAATTTTCACGGTGATAATTATAGCCCCTTGAGGAATAATTACAGTGTCTTGTGGAATGACCTTTTTCTCCTGTGGCAAAGCCACAAATGAATTATCTCCCTTGTCCGTCAGTTGTGGGTCTCTCTGTGAGATAATACAATTATCATGATGTATTTGTTGCCCATCTGCATAATTCTTCCTTGATTGTGAGCTGCTTCAGCAAGAGGTTGCCTTTCTCACAATCCTTGATAAGAATTAATTCATTTTAAGGTTTATGGGTAATAATAACAACAATCTAAGCATTTAACTTTACCATACCCAAGGGGAAAATAATCAATGAATTGGATGATTTTCAAGTATGTTCACTGAATCTCTGTTTTAGGATTTCTCCCTTAACTATTGGTTTTATGGAGGGAAACTATAACCTTCATCTTTTTCACTTCACAGTTTTGGCTTAACAATACAACAAAATACAAAATGAAAGAAAAGGACAGAATTAGGTGATCTGGCCACACATAAATGAACTTATATTGATTTGTCAATATTTATATGCTAGCCATCCAAACTACTCGAGGCATAAAAGACAGTAAAAAACCCTGCTAAACCGCTAAAAGGCAGGGAGAGTAGGATGAGCTTCATCAGCAAAGTTGCTTAAGGATTGCAATCCAGAGTTAGGGCATAGAAACATCCTGTGTTTTCCCACTTAGGACCAAACTAATACATCTTGCTGCCTCACGCAAAGTACAATGCAGTGTCTTTCTCATTCTCTGTACAGACATTGATTGGATAAGCATTTGGATCTTATGTAGGCAGTGGCTACAGTCTTCCACTGTGTAGAGTTGGGCAGTAGATAGTGCAAAGGAAGCCACATAGAACTTACTACCATTTTATTTTATTTTATTTTATTTTATTTTATTTTATTTCCTTTATTATTTTATTTCTATTCTATTCTATTCTATTCTGTTCTGTTCTGTTCTGTTCTGTTCTGTTCTGTTCTTCTATTCATGACACTCATTCCCAAAGGTGCTTGGTGGCTAATAGTTGGAAACATCACCAAGCAACCCCTCCCTCAAAAATAATAAAACCGCCCACAAAACCAAACGATACTAACTAATCCTATTAGACCCAATTGGGCAGGCAGCTGAATACAGGAGAATGCAGTCCATTAGATAACTCAGTCTGGAGCCATGTAGGATCTTAAAGGTGACAACCAGCACCACGAATGTAACAGTGCAGCCTCTCCCCATTCTGTCCTGTGATATTCCCCCACTCCCACCCTGGAAAGTTTTCCCTATAAAGTTTAATTTCTCAACTGGAAGAAAAGTAAGTTTGGTATTGTAAAATATAATCATTTCTCTCCCCAATTTATTTTTACTTTGAATTTGTGCTGATGTAGAAGATGAGCTAATACTGAATTAATGTTGTGGCTCTGAAGAAGAAAAAGAGCTGCAAAAGATGCATAAAGATATTGGGTGAAGAAAACCATCTACCATTAGATGGTCCTCAAATACAGAGAAGCTTCTCATGCGCATTTCCCCTACTGACATCACGCAAAGAAGCATCTCCTGCTGCTAGATTTCCATTCTGCACAAAGCAGATCTGATACACCCGGTTCCTTTAGGGAGACCGAAGCCACCATCTCAGTCAGCTGTACAAGGGGTATCAGCAGGAAAAGGCAGCAAGCTGTTAGCAGTTCCTGCTGCTGTCAGTGTTATTGTTGGTATTACTGTTATCATTTTATTATTATTTACTACTGCCATGAAGGACCTCTTGGCCAAAATAATTTGGCTGGTCTTGGGTAGCACTGTGACATGGAGATAGGGGATCCAGGCATCCAGAGACAGTGGGCAGCCTAGACTTTTAAAGATTTATTTATTTATTCATTTATTAAATGTATATAGCTGCCCATCTCATGCTTGTGTCTTGTGCCTGACATTCACCTTCATCCTTTGGAGGACTCACCTTTTGTCTGCCTTTTTGGTCTCCTCTGCTTCTGTTTTCTCTCTCAAAGTCTCATGAGAGCCCAAAGCCCAAAACCACATATATACGTCTATGAGTGGAAGGTGGGAAGAGCAGGGAGAAAACTAAATGCCAAAGGTTTGTGAGAGAAAAGTGGAAAAAAGTCGTAGAGAAAATTTTGTGTGTGTGTCAAAGAAAAGTGCTGCTTACTTACATTGGTTGTAAAGAAAGAGGAGCACCTCAGCAAGGTGATCATTGCTGAAAACAAACAGCTAACTCTAGCTGATTATGACCCGTGAAAACTGTAGCCCTATTCAGTGCTATGCACTTCAAAATGCCTCTAAGGGGAACAGGATCAGGCCTATTGGCCCCATTCTCATCCAAATGGGCCCATCCATCAGTCTTTAATCTTGCTGGGGCAAACAGGGTGCTCTGAATCCAAAATGCCAGGCAGAATGGTCAAAAGAACGCACTGTTAGAGCAAAAAGTAGAAGGGATAACCATCCAACATTGGGCATTTTGTGATGTGGGCATTAGCAGCAAGGGAAAGGGCACTCTTCAAAATGTTGCCAGAAACAAAAAGCTGCTAGAGAGTGCCAGAAAGGCATAAATATCAAGACTGCTCTGTATAATTTTGGTGAGTACCCATCTAACATTCCTTTTTATTGTTACAATTTGGGGGGGGGGGCTTATTTAGCTGTAAAAAAAAAGATGATTCCTCATTGCTGTCCTCTTTCATCATGTCATCCTTTCTTCCTGTGAGGTACTTTAATAGATGCTCTACGTGGGAAGAGGTGCCGTTCGCTTCAGGCAGCCAAATGCTTTGAGTGAGGTTATTCCCAAATGAGTGCTGCTTTTAGCCCTGGATAAGCATTGATGAAACATACTGCTAAACAGTTAGCTAACGAGAGGGTTCCAGATACATTATAGCAATCATTCCCAGAATGCCCAGCCATGCTGAAAAGTCCATGTTGGCTGGGGATACTGGGAGCTACAGTTCTTGCACCTCACAAAAGTGCCAGATTGGGGAGGATGATATGGAGAGTCTTTGCTCTGCAGATGTTCTAGCACCCTCTCATTATTAGGCATCCTGGTTGGGCCTGTAGAGAATTATAGTTCAACAAAAATTGGAGAGCTACACAGGGGTGTCTGTGGAATAAGTGTGTCAAAAAAGTCAAGAAGACAGTCACAATCTTGCAATCAAAGCACTGCCCCTTTTTATAGGCATTGCAGACACCCCTGAGGCCACCATTTTCCCCCTACAATTCTTGTTTTTAAATATTTAATTTTTATTGAAGAAATGTTTAACAAGATAAAAGCAATACAAATATTAGAAAAGGAACAAGGAAAATGAAGAAGAATAGTAAACAAGTAAGAAAGAAAATAGAAAAAGAAAGAAAAGATTATAAAGAAGTAGCTTCCAATCTTTTGAAAGCCCTCTCTTTCTAAGATTACCTCATAATTTCTTCTTCCATTAGCTACCCTTTCTAACCATCTAACCCATAAATCACAAGTTCATTTTTTCTGTTTTCAGCCAGTCACTAATAAATATAATCGTTGGTCTTTCTGTAAGCAAACAAGTTAATTTTGCCATCTCTTTCCCCCTACAGTTCTGTGATCTTTCATTTTATATAATTCTATGTGTTCATACACTTAGGCAACATGCCATCCAGAAGTATCTTGAAATCAGCTGCCTGACTTCCCATACAGAAGTTTTGTTTTTATAAATCATAAGAAAAAAACAGGAAACAGTTTATGAAAAACAAAAAGAGCACAATAAGACAGAAATACAGTTGGTTATAACCCATGAAAGACTGTAGCCCCATTCAGTATTATGCACTACAAAGGGCTTCTAAGGGGCACAGGATCAGGCCTGTTGGCCCCATTCTTGTCCAAACTGGCCACATCCATCAGTCTTCAACCTCGTGGGTCAAACAGGATGAGCTGCAACAGTTTCTAATCACGTTCCTTTGAACACTTAAGAGTTCTGCTTCATCACCTTCCTTGATTACATCCAAAATCATCCTGTCCAAGAGGACACATGTCAAAGCCCCCCTCTGCATAAGAAGATTGGGGATTGAGAAAACAGATGAAATATTGCAGGCAAGGAATTGCAGGCATGGCTTTACGCAGTTCAGCCTTTTGACTTCTGCAAAAAGCAAGTGAACTCAATTTTCTCCCTTTATTGGTCTCTCCTAAAGGGATTAACTGATTTTGTCTGTACAAAGCTAATTCTGCCTTGCAACTGTATAAAGCAACTGACGTATGTGGAACCATGGAAGCAGAGGAGAGAAGAAAACTGGAACCAGTCTCTGAATGATTTCTGAAAACTTCACCCCAGCGGGATTTGGGCTCTGATTGGGCAATGAAATGTCTCAGATCAGCAGCCCACCCAGTTGATTCCAATATTAATCTTAAAACCTTATTAGCCATGCTATTTGTCAAAGTTGAACAGGGCTTCAGGATTATTCAGTATTATTTACTCCGGACCCCTGAATTCTTGGCTATAATATTCATATTATAATTCAGAGCAGATCTGACTTGTTGATCTTGTCCATTACTAAATAGTCCAAGTTATAATTTGAGGAGTCAAAAAAGAATAACAAGATTGGAGTCTATGTAAAACAATCTGCTAAACTGACCTCACTTAAAAAGATGGGCAACTGCAAATTATTTTGCTGGCATTTCTAGTACTTGGGTGATTCTCCTATAACAATTTTTTTCTTAATTGGCACTTTTTACTGCAAGTTGATTATGGCTGGTAAAGAGATGTTTGAGAGTGTGGCCTACATAAGACATAAATAGGTCACCTGATACATAATCCCTGGTGATATTTTGTTGAATGGAAAATTATAAGGCTGGCTTCTTAATCATCTTGAAGTACTTGATTTACTGAACAAGAGGTGTGATATTGTGTGGCTTGATGTTCAAATAAGAACCTTTCTCCTGTTTATAGAGTAAACTGATGAAATTGAGGATCTCTGCAAGGCATACATACTATGCTGTCTGTTTCCAGAGATTATGGGGTAGAAATGAAGGAGACAACATAGGTCATGCTATATGTGCCCTGTAGCTGTTCAGATTTCCAGGTCAGATTTCTGAGAGGACCTGAAAAAAGCCATCTCAGGAAACTTAAGGGACCCTCTTTTAATTCAATATGAGATGTTCCATTCAGGAGAGGATCAAATCCTTGAATACTAGGTGCTGAGGAGCATGGGAGGAAAAATGCTATTGTACTACTGCTCTTGGGTTGTCCAATGGTATTCTGAGAGTGCTGTAGAAAGCAGGATACTGAACTAAAAAGGCCTTTGGTCTATGCCAGCACAGTCATAGTAGCTTACATTAGAATGCTTTGTTAAGCAGAAATATGCCACATCACTAGTATTTATGGTCTTGTGCTCTTGATTAATACAGTTAATATGTGCACTAAAAGCCAGTTTGAGGTAAATAATAGAGTACAGTATGTACAAAAAATAAAATAAAATTAATGTTCTGTAATGGTTTGGCCAATGTATCCAAATGTTTTCAGAAGGCTATCTAGAGTTTATCACCAAATCTTCTAGAAGTGAATCTTATGTGCTTTGAACTAGTTGCACCAGCTGTTTCTCCGTCTGATGAATCGTGCTTTCTACTGAAGTTTGTCCTTCTGCTTTTCCTATCTTAGTGATTCGGCTAGTCAGATATTGCCACCATCCTTTTCCCATAATGTTTAAATAAATTGGAGTCTAGCTCATATCTAACAGTTAATTTCCTGTTGATATTGCTTCCGCACATTCTTAATGCACTACATGCCACTACATGCCTCTTAATGCACTACATGCCACATGTTAATTAGGATTATATGGAAGTTATTGGCAATCTTCTCCAATTTGGACTGTTCCAAAGGTATCAGACCAATTCCCACAGTCTCCCATTGATTGCTACATGGTGTGAATCATTCATACATATCATCACTATTCATGAAGATATGTCCTACTTTCACAAGCACAGTAACCTATGAAACTTGGAGTAATTGTTCCCATGCACGCAGAGAGTGATTTCATATCATTCACTTTAACTTTACCAGTCTTTAAAACCCAAAGAACCAAAAGTAAAAGTGTATTTTTTATTTTTAAAAAAGTACTGTTCATTTAGAATGATCCAAAGCATATATTCCAATACTAATAACTAGTCTTAATAACAATTCAGACGTTTTAGATGCTGTTCATGCATACTTGCCAAATTGCTAAATGTTACAATTTTGGGCAATCCAAATTCCATACACAATGACTTGGAGACTTGATTGGCAATACATTGATCTAAAGTATTAATATCACTAATTGTCCATGACTTTAAAAGAAAATGGTATTTTCAAACAGAATAACCCAAATTGTAAATTTGTCATGTGAATAAGGATTAAAATTATACCCAAAGTCTTCCAAATGTGTCTTTTGTGGGATAAGGGCAGGCAAATTTAGAGTGACATCATCAGTTCAGTCTCGACCCCTGCCTCCTCCCCACCCCATAGCTGCTGAAGCATTGCTTGCCCACACTTAGCGGGTTGGGCTGGGAGCCAGATTTGTTTTGATGCAGGAGCATATAAATGTATCCCATCAGCACATCATACACACAGTTTCACTTCCATTCTCTAGTCAGTCAACAACACTGAATGTGTTTTGAGTTGTGACTCTTCTGTAGCAAGCGCAGCCAGATTATCATAAGATTCAACTTTCTTAATGATGAACAAAGAGAGTTTCTTCTGGTTGGTTTAAGGAGATGATAATCTATTTTAAAAACTAGTGAAGAGCAGAGTAATATACTGTATACAACATAAAGCAAGCAGGTATTTCAGCAATAGTATGATTGGCAAGAAATTACAGTTATACATATTCAGTGTTCCCATTGTGAGACCTTGAGGACTATGTAAATAGGGCCAGTTGACTCTAAAATGGTGTGAAGCATGGAGGAATAAGGAAGATTGAGCAAAAAAGTACAAAGCCTGTGCATACAACTGCCAGTGCTGGTATAAGCCAGCCCCAGATTTGCCAAGATCAATAAAAGGTGATACTTTTTTTCCTTTAATGAACCGTTCCTTTTACAGGCACAGTGCACACCTCTCATAGCTGTCTTCATAGGTTTGTGGAGAAATAATTCTCTTTCCCTACTGCATCTTGTCTTTCAAACCCAAGGCTTGTGGAGATGAACTTGCCATATTGCTCAGGAATCTCTTAGAAAAATAGAAAAGGTCTTCTTTGGAATGCTTACCAAGCATGTGTGTATTTAAAATTAAAAATCCCCAGTCTGCTTTGAAAGTATGAGAGAGAGAGGGAGAGAGAGAGAGAGCAAGAGAGCGAGTGAGCTCAAACTTGGCAAGATTCCATGTATAGTTATTTTTAAACTTGGACTGCTTGCCATGAGCAAGAGGACCGGGAAGCTGAACTTTACCCTACATTGAGTTTGAAAACTAAGAGACCTCCAGAAAGCTTTTGAGACCATCTGAGCACATGTTTCTTTGGAGGAGGGTGGATTTGCCCCATTATGTAGACGACTACACCCCAAGCCTCCATGCCTCTCTAGCACACAGAGGCTCCAAGGCATTCATATGCTCCATGTATGATCTGTCTTGCAGATATCGGTTCCTAAACTCATTACTCTCACTGAAAAGATCTTTTTTGTTAAATTATCCCTGTGATGTAAGAAGTCCTCTGCAAGGCCATCCATTTCTCTGCTAATCAGATGCCATAAGGACTCCCATTCTGGAGGACACAAGGGTAATTAAATTATAACAATGAACAGCTCATTTCTCTGCCCTTCTTTTCTTCCACATATATGTCCTAGGTTATGTTTGTCAGTGTCCTACAGCAGATGAGGTTGAGAAGTTGTTTATTAACTTAGGAAGGTATCAGTTTGGGAACCACTGGTGTTTGAGGAAGTAGACACTCACTTCTCCCTTCCTCTCATGTCCTCTCGCTTTTTTTATTTCTGGATCAGATCTGGCAATTTTCTTAAAGTGAACTCATTTGTTATTATTCAGAGAGTAGGGGTTTTTTTGGGGGGTCATTGTTTATTTATTAATTTAAGTGGAATCATCATGACACGCAAATGCGATTTAAAGATTAACATTTACATTCTGGTTCCCTTTATAGCTAAGGTGTGGTTAATTTGCACTATGTGACACTGAGTGCATAGCCTAGCTTAAGAAATTGCCTTGCTGGGTCCACCTGAGAATTCTGGGACTTGTAGTTCAACATGCTGGAAGGGTGCCTGGAATCCCTGAAAGCAGGCTTAGTCCCATGTGATTTGAGATACATCTTCAAGTTATCATGTCTCTTGCATACCACTGAAATTCTTTCATTTCAGCATGTATTTGTTTAAAACAATTTCTTATGAATATTTTTTTAACTTCATCTTAACGACAAAGCAAATCATCTTATTCCCATATCTGCACAACAGCACACATGAAATGTGGTATTATCTGGATTAGGCCACCATTGATGTGTCGTGGGTTTTTTTGCCAATTGATAAACTATGTTGTGCATTCTGAGGAAAATATTTCCATCTAACTTGGACCATGGACATCTAAACTTGAGGCCATTCATGATAGATTCTTTCCTGTTAATATTGCTTCTTGCTGATTGTTGTTTTTATCTTGGTTATTTCTTGTATGCCAGTCAGAGTCAAACTCTTTGAGTTGGGTGGTCATACACATTCTTTAAATAAATAAAGTAATGAGAAGGAAATCATTTTTTTTATATTCTTGGAATCTGTGATTGGAATATAGAACTTACTGTACCTTGCATTCACTTTTGAAATGGCTTTGTCCAATGTTCTGCAGCTACAAGGATCAAGATGCAGATCCTCTTGGCATGTATCAAAGCCAGTTCTGTTTGTACTTTATCTGGCAAGTTCTCCTCTCCCAACCACCATACCACACACCACAGCAGAAGTTCTTCAGCACTGAGGAATGGCCTTTTAGGAAGTACCAGCAGCTATAACAAGAAGGAAGGAAAAGGAGAGATGAGAAAGTCCTGTAACACAAAGCTAACACCCCATTCTATCTTAAAAGATGCTTGAAGGGGTCAATCTTCTCAAAAGCAAATTTAGTTCCAGTTAAGAGATATGGTTTCATGAAGAAACTGAGGCACAACACAAAAATTTCACTGTATTACAAAGTTACAAGCTCCAGGTTAATGGGGGTGAGGATAGTCTAGGCGCTGTGTGATATTTATTTTGTGTCTTTGAGTCAGTGTTGATTTCTGGTAACTGCTTGGACTAGTCCCTGAAATTTTGGTGGCAAGATTTTCAGAAGTGGTTTGCCCTTGCCTGCTTCCTAGGACTGAGAGAGAATGAGTGGCCCAAGGTCACTCAGCTAGCTTCCTGCCAAGGCAAGACTGGAACTCACAGTCTCCTGGTTTCTTGTCTGGTGCCTTTAATCACCACTCCAAACTCTCTCTCTCTCCCTCTCTCTCTCCCCCCCCCCCTGCCCCCAGATCATGATAATTTGGCAGTGATGAAAATTATGCCGTGGGGTGAAAGATACTGATATTCTCTTCCAGTGACACTTTTGTCCAATAGAATGCAACTCCAGAGAGTTTCCAACCATCAAGGGCAACTCTTTGACAGCTGTAAAATAAAGGATATATCGGGATAGGGAATCCCCTCTTGTGTATATAGAGAAACATTACTTATCCTTCTTTGAACCTTGCCTTACCTTCTTCAGGTAAGCTGAGTGAGAAAGAAACATCTGTCAGCAATCTTGCAAGGTTGGAAAGAATATAGCAATCATTGTGTTCAATGTCCTGAAAGAAGTAGTTTTATAAAGTGCTGCAAAAGGTTGCCTATGACTTTATGCAGCAAGTAATTTCAATTTAGATTTTTATGGAAATATTTGACATGGGTTAAATCAATAAATTTTCCTAGCCTTTCACTTCTCACCAGCAGATGATGGAAAATCCAGGGAGTGCCAGTTTTGCTGACGGCTTGATGACAAACCCTTTGATTGCCTTGACCTTTCAACACCTTTCTTTCTTTCTTTCTTTCTTTCTTTCTTTCTTTCTTTCTTTCTTTCTTTCTTTCTTTCTTTCTTTCTTTCTTTCTTTCTTTCGCTTGCTCTTTTCATAAAAAAATTGTTCTTTCATTCCTTGTTGGAATCAAAGTAGAAATTACATCTACTTGGGTCACAGAGATGTCAAGGAGAATGGATGACAATGACTGTCCCCCTTAAAAGCTGCCACAAAACCAAAGTGGAATTCCTGGGGCTTGCTTCCCTGTTCTGTAATTTATTCCTCTTATATACGCACATGCTATCAGTATCATGCATATCTTCAGAGAAGATCTGGGGAGACTCTGGGGTGCAAAGGAGTCCAACAGCTTTCTTCAACCTTAGACACTTCTGTGGTTTTGACCTATGAGTTCTCCCAGCACCAGCACATGCAGCCAGCAGTCAAAGATGATGGAAGTTGTAGGCCAACACATTGAGGCTATGTTAGAGAAAATGGGTTTCCTGTCCTCTGGGTTAGGGATAAGCTGTCTTTAGATATGGGTCACTCTTAACATTTGTGGTGTGGCCAAGGGCTACCAAGCATGAAGGGGTGGCACATGGTGGGCAGACCATCTCTCCCTCCCTCCCTTCTTCCTTCTTCCTCCTTCCTTCCCTCCCTCCCTCCCTCCCTTCTCCCTCTCTCTCTCTCTTTCTCTCTCTCACACACACAGAGGCAGGAGTGAGTTTTTCCTCCCCCTGCCTCAGCTTTGGCAGCAATTCATTTGTTTTCTTTGAACAATCCTGTTTAGCCTCTTTTACTTCTGTTTTCATATGATCCTTGCTTTAAAAAGCGATTGCAGCTGAAAGAGGCTCCACAGGCTGCTGAACACGGCTGTCCACCCATTACTGTCTGTGAAAACAGCTGTGCGTTGGGTCCTCCCTACTTCTAAAGAACCAATGAGAATTGATAAGGTAAAGCCCCAATCTGTTATCTACAGACTGAAATCCCCTTGTTTGGAATTCTGTGACTTGCAAATCCAATGCATCTGGAAGGCACCAAGTTGAGAACGGCTGATAAAAAATCCACAGTTATATTACGTATTGGATATTCTATTTTAGCATAGTCATTCTAGTCCATAAAAAAATGCTTTACATATAACACAAAGTGTGATAGCTGTATCACATGAATGTAGATAAGATAAAGGGGGAGAATTGTGCCAGCAAATCAGGTTCATTCTGAGGCTGCTTCTTTTGGATGTTCAAACTTTTGCTGACTGGAAAATTGCTGAATCACATTTTGGATTGCACAAGAGAGTTAGGCAAATAGTAACAATAACACAAAGTATTTTGGTTTAATTGTTAACCGCAAGAAAGAGAACAATGCTATGGTATGGATATTTTACAGGAAATGTATTTTAAATATTTCAGACATTGAATCTCTCCCTCCCCTCCCCCTCCCCCTCCCCCTCCCCTCCCCTCCCCTCCCCTCCTTCCCTTCCCTTCCCTTCCCTTCCCTTCCCTTCCCTTCCCTTCCCTTCCCTTCCCATTGCAACAGAATCTGGGGTGTGTTGTGCACAAGTGGTTAATAACAGCAGAAGAGGCCTGCTGGTCAAAACCAATGGCTCATCTAGTCCAGCATTATGTTCCCAAAATGACCAAGCAGATAGCATTGGATCAATGTATGAAACAGTATTTTTTCACTAGCTGGCTGAGATATGGTATTGAGAAGAAGACTGCCACTGTAGTAGGATGAGGACTCACCATATTGTGGTTCACTGCTTGAAGTAGCTGCTTCATTCTCTGACAGTGGCGTGACTAGTAGTTACTGTAAACTATATCCTCCCTGGATTTATTTAATCTACATTAAGCTTGCTCACTATAAACAATGGCTCAACTACTCACAGTGTAATACCTTATTATTATGTTGCATGATACAAATTCTAGTATTACAATAGATGGGAATAAGCTTCTCCATTTTTTCCATGTGAAAAATTGATACATCACTACCATTTTCTTCTTTGCTTGGAATATTTTCAAAACATTCAGGGAAGTAATTCAGCTATATTGACCTTATTTTTGAGAAAACAAAATTTCCAATATGCCTTTTCCCAGAATATAGTTTAGATTTATCACTGCTCTAGATTAGATCTCTGGATGTGTGATGGAGTGTATCTACGAAGAGGAGGGTGATGTGGGAGATCAAGGCTATCAGGAAGGAGGGGGAGCATTCCAGCAGGGGAAAGGAGACAAAAGACAATACAGTCCACAGGGGGAGCATGGGAAGCATAAGAGGTTCAGGATAGCCACTCCCTAGAATTTTCCAAGGTATACCCACTTGTTGCTGTAGTATAGATTTAGTTTGGCAAGATTCTGTCTATAACGTGTAACCAAATAAGGGAACTTTACTCAGCTGGACTGTTTCACCATTGTTCTTGGGCTGGGCTTGACAGGATGGAAGAAAAGGCTCTTCTACACTGACTCTGAACAATTGCAGAAGTATCTTCTCATTTGTGTGATTTCACAACATTTGAGCCTATTTTTGTTGATTTTGTTGATTGTGTATCTAGGATTGTACAGAAGACAATCTTACTCTCTACAACCCTGAAACTGCAAAACTTGTGCGTGTAGCCAGTTTCTTATTATCAGGCTCTTGCTACATCCTGTTTTCTGGGCTCAAGATGGCTTCTTCCCACTCCCCTCTCCACATACTAGCTCTTTTAAATGCAATAGAAGAATAGTGACTTGGTGGTTTGTATATCCCCTTACAGGGACATTTGCAGCAAAGGTCACTGGCTTCAAAATGGCAGACATGGCCAGGAAATTGAAGCCCTGCGCCTACCATTGCATTTGCATCATGTGGCCATTGCTGCAGACATCTCTGTCCCCTTATAGGGACTGCTTTTGGGGAAAAAGACATCATGGGGCAAGGCACAGAACATACAAACTAAAGATGTGGCTGCAGGGGCTGGAGTGGGGATCTGATTCAGTGCTGTGCTTTGTGTCCTCTTACACTTGAAAGGAAGAACTCTTGGCTGTTCTCAGGAGCTGAGATGATCACGTGTTGGCTTCAAATCCTTTCTGAGAGGTTGGGGAGTGAAACAGTGGCAGTGTCAAAGTATCAAAGAAAGTGTCAGAGTCAAAGTGTCAAAGAAAGAAAGACATTTGACCAATGCAAAAGTTTTTTTTTTGGGTCATTTGTATCTTTTGTCAAAACTGTGACCCAGTAGTGACCTCTGTGCCTTATGGGTTGATTCAGGTAAGGTGAGTGCAGGGCACTTTGTGCTATAAACCCACACCGATTGGCTTCTTTTAGTATAACAGCTGAGCAAACATTGCAGGCATGAGTATTTGCCCACAGCCCAATTTCTGTTTCTCAACTGAAAAACAACAACATAGATTTGTATGGATGCCAATGGCTGATGTACTTAGTTCCTAGAAATAAGGCAAGGCTGTTTTTAGTATTAAGTGTTCACAAAACCAATTTCTTTACATTTCTTGAAGATTAGTTAATGTAAACCCACAGCAATTTATTCAGTTCACTGAGCAAAAAGTTAATGTACTCAAAAAGCAGCAGGAGGGAAAAGTATTTATAGACAGGGAATAAAGATCAGAGAGAAATAATGGAATGGTTGATTTCCCTTTGAAACTATGAAAGGCAGGAATGATTGAGATCTGTCTCCAGTGTGCCTTACGTTGCATCACTAGGAGCCTGTGTAGGACAATCAGTATGAGAAAGAGATCTTCTGGGAGGACTAACCAAAATGGGGAGGAAATGGAGAGGTGAGAGAATTGGGTAGAGTATCCAGAGATGATGTCTGGCTGTTACGAACTGGGGCTTGCCACAGTGGCAGTTCTGTTGGGGGGGGGGTCCATTATATGTTGGTATACAGGTTTATGTGTTCCAGAAGTTCAGATCTTTCCGTCATCTGCACTCATCCCAATCCACTCTACAGCAAATACCAGCATAAATGTATGATTTGCCACATGCTCTGGTCTGCTGACAAAGTGAGACAGTCTAATGTAGTCATGGAGGCCAGGAAGATCAGAGCTAAGTCTCTCCATGCCATTTTGCCATAGGCATTGAAGTTTCTCAAGAATCACTCCATCGTTTAGACATGGAGCTTCCAGGATTGCAATGAAGCTGTGAGGCTTTGTAAGGGAAGCTTTTCCTCCCCCTTTCCTGCATCATAAAGTAAAAAGCTGGGGAAAAAGACATCCTTTTCACTTCTTGTCTTTCCAGATTTGCTACCACAAATCAGAGTAACAGCATGTTAAGATTTGACTGGCAGTCCATCCCAAATCTGAATCCTGTAACACTATGTAGCATAGCAAAGGAAGACTTTGAAGAAAAAAAAATATTAATATTTTATCTTCTCTCCTTAATAAAATAAAATATAAAATAAAATAATAATAAAATAGAATAAAATAAATAAAATAAATAAAATGCCTAGGGGCCAGAACAAGAACGTCCATTTCTAGTGGTAGATATATGCTGCACAGCTGTGTTGTAGCAAATCCCATTTAACATATCCATAAATAAATGTGTCAAGACTGATCGCCAGCTTTGTCATTACATAGTAGATTTTTTCTGTATCTTACCAACTTGTTAACTAAGGTTGCTTAATTATATTGGGATTATTGTAGGTACCTATTAGTGTTTTGGAACTAAAGCCTCATTTCCCTTGGAAAAACATGCTAGCCAAGTAACTGGGGATTATGAAAACTCACATCCAAGACCCCTACATTTCTCAGCCCCAAATTGGAAAAGGCAATTCTGACAAAAAGGCTTTGGGGAACAGGAATGTAGAATCCATACACTACTAAATTTTATGAGGCAGGAAATGATCTGCACAATTTTCCTAGACTTCACTATCATTACAGCTAAGACCTTTGACTTCTTCTCATTTAAAAGTGAGGTCATGTCTCTGAGATATGGTTATGTACCTCATTAGAGATATTTGGAGGTGGACTACACTATGCCCTTTGTTATGTACTTTTTGTCTTGCAAAATGCAGCAAAGGAAAAAATTAACTAGAAAGAAATATTGACTTATGGTAGAGCAGGTTGAAATATTTGGATAAGCATTATCGTACAGCATGCACTTTGTCCTCCTTTGGTGGCCTTTCAGTAAGCACTCTGGTTTCTTATTCTTATTCCCATGTCTTATAGAAGCTCTTTTCAGGCATCCGTAGAGGCATGTAAGCTCTATAGGCAAGGAGGATGCATTAAGGCCAGTGCGTTAACTCTATCTCCCATATTCGTAAGCCTTGTATATGGGTCAATTGTCTGCAGTAGATTCTCCATGTGATTTCAAATCCTACTTTTCTAAGGTTCTTAATCACATGAAGAAATTCCACAGCTAGAAGAGGCTCTTAATTGCCAATGGTGGTTCTCTTGAAGAAGGCAATGGCAAACAGAAAACTGCCAAGGGAATATCCATGTCAGCAGGAGTCAAGCTTGATCTGAAATACTTTTTACCTAAGAAGGGAAGCAGAACTAGCACATTCATCTGTACCTCCTCATTCACACACTAATGCTTACAAGGCTTTGAATCTGCTTAACATTCAGTTAACGTTTTCAGGGCCCCCTAGCACAATTTTTCACTAGGAGGTAAGAAAATCTGCAATCGATAACTTGGGTGTGAATATCAAAGATTCATGAGGTCTTACATGAGGTTTTGGTGTTTCAGATAAGCTCTTGAAAGATGTGTTGATTTCACAAATTTTTAGGCACAATTTTGCAGAAGGGAGAAGCAAAGCTGTCTAAGCACCATGTCATCATGATGCTAACTGTTGCCATTTGATCTTAAGTTACAAATTTAAGTGGGAAAGACGATGTGTCCTTTCTGGTCAATACAACTTATTGCTTCCTTGCTGAGGCCAGCCAAACTCTTTTCTGTTGTCTTTTCTGCAGGACAAATTCTGTTTATTTTCAGAGATCAGAGACCAACCAGTATAAGATAGAAAGGTGGGATATAAATCCTATCAATAAAGTAGATAATAGTGTCATTTTCTTATTATTCTTTTCCTTAAAACACACTCTGCTAGCTAATTTTAGTTGACATGCTATAAAAACAATCCAATCATGTCTCCCAAACCAAATCATATCTTCAGTTAATTTGTGTATAAAATTCGGTGTCAGTTTAACAGTTCTGGAGAAAATTCTAAACACAGGTCTTGTGCATTGCCACTTAATTTCAGATATGGGATTAATTGCATCATGTGTGCAAAACATAATCCCCAAATGAAGAAAAGGCAAAAATGTGAAAAATAGTTTATATTTATGCATACAAATATTTAACAAATATTTAACAACAGAAGTTTAAAATTACATCTAGAAAAACTCCAGAGTACAGTAAAGAGGATTCAACTCTATTTGAAAGCAAAGTGCTTGTAGCATTATTACTGCAATTTCCACAAAAGTGCATGAAACTTACTGTAAAAAGCATTGCACCCATTCCTGTATACCATAAAAAGGACTCCAAAAGCATTTCATATATACATGGCATTCTCTGTCACTACTGATTATCAATGTTTGTGTTTACATTAAGAGGTTTAAAAAACACACACACCAAACCAAAGGCAACTTATTTAAAATACCATTTTCTACTAAGCTAGGATATAAAGAGTACTTTTTTTAAAACAAGAAAGAATGCATAAGGATATCAGCTCTGTGAAACTTTTAAAGCTATACAGATGTGCCCCAATTCACCAGTGTAAGTGAAGTAGGGCTCTGCATGCCAATCGTCCTTCCAAGGGCAAACCATGCTGGCTGACTAGCACAGTAGAACCCCAAACTGCAGGCAGAACATACAGAAGTATTTTCATACAATGTTCGGCCACTGAACAGAAGGTGTGCACCACTGCCAGTCTTCACCAAAACCTTGCCCCAACATGCACTTGGAGTTGTCAACATTAGTGCTGCCAAGAAGCTGCTTGATAGGACAAATCCTCCTGCTCATCCTTGTGGAAGCAAGTTGCTTTTGCAGATGAAGATCTGTGATCAGGGACATGCTTTTTACATTTTAACCAGGTTAGATTATTAATCATTTGCTTACAAGTTACACTCATGCTACAGCTTATTTCTCCAAATTACTGACATATATAATGCAGACATACACACAAAGTTCACACAGAATGTCACATACAGATCATCTAGGAAAGAAATTACTTTTTTGTCAATTCCCATTCATTTGAAATGGATTTTATACAAAGAAGTTACTGGTGGTACATTCTTGATTTCTTCCTGATATTAGGGGGGCTACTGTAAAATAAATCATTGGAATTTTCAGCTTATGTGTTTTAAATAATTTAAATAATTTTGAAAAAAAAGCGATGCATCTTTTCTTTATTCTCTTGCACTCTCTCTCATTAACACACATACACACAATCTAGTTCTCTCACTTCATATATTTGGCCTTTAAAACTATGAAACTAAGGCTTAGTAAATACGATATTGAAAATTTATAAAACCAAAAATACTCCCCCCCTTATGCTTTACAATGCTATACTGTATTATATAAATAGCTTCGGTTTATGCTAGGTTAATCTTGGTTCCTAGGAAGTGCTACGTATATATTCTACACTGTTTTGCATTATTTCTTATTCAGATAATATACTAAAATAATCCAGATGTTTGTTCAAAACTGAACTAGAAGTAACATTACAGAAAAGAGGTCTTGTTTGTCTGTTTAAAGGCACATTTCAGAGTTTTATCGAACAATAAGCTTTGTTGTCATTCATTTGTATATTTTCATCACGTCTAATATTTCTTTTAAAAGAGAAAAAAGTATACATTTATGCTGCATCAGAAACGTAACATCCACTAATCATATTACTTATAGGACAATGTTTTGTTTAATTATTTTAATTTCCACCGCATTCCAATCAATAGGAACTGTGTTTTTGAAAAGAATAAGAATCACGTCCTTCTAGCTCAACTGCCTTTTTTTTTTTTTTTTGGTAGTTAACCTTTAACTCTTGAGGAGATATCCTCTTATATAAATAAGTGTATCTCTTGCAACCAGTAAAAATCCATACCTGGCTACCTGCCCAGGGGCAAAGGAAAACAAGGTGGTTGTGGGCTTGGGTGCTGGAAAGGACCACCCCTTTAGGAGGTGCCAGCTGCTTCTGACCCATAATAAAGCATATCAGTCAACTTGGACTGGAAGAAAACACCTGGAGGAGGCAAAATCCTCTATGCATTGGATTCATCAGGATTTGGAGGCTCATTGGCAACTGACTTTAGCTCAGGAGTACAGCAAAGGAAGACGTTCCTCCCTAAGCTTTTATGGGCAAAACGGAAGTACATGATGTGACCCATTGCAACGAAGGAAACAGAAATGAGTACCAACAGTCCAAAAGCTTCAGGGTTAGGAGCCAGAATAACCATGATGAAATGCAGCAGATCCAGAAGGTAATTCATGGAGTTCTGGACACCATTTATGATACCTCTTTCGGACTCTATCACATTTTCCTGAAGCAACTGTGTGACTGTTAGGTCAAAAGACCACAGGCCTATAAAAAGCAAAAAGGAAAAAGAAAAGAAATTTAATTCTGTCTGAAGCAGGGGCAGGAGAAGCAGAAGAACACTTGTTAAATAAGCACAGATCTCTATACAGTACTTCAGACAAATTATCTTCTTTTCAATTAAGAGCTTTGCCATCCCATTTTGCAAATATACACATTGGGACAATTCTGCTATAGGCTTCCAGTCAGAACAGTTCTGCTGATGGAAAAAGGCTGGGATATGAAAATACATAAACCCTTCCAATGCCCTTCTTTCTGCAGTGAAGGTTACAAGTCAACCACATATATGTATACCCAGCAACTATGAGTGAGCTATTTCTGCATCACTAAATCCATCTGAGACTGATAATTTTAGTCCATTCTACTCTTGAGTAGATATTCAATATATCATAAATTATTCCAACTATATCTGGAGACCAGACTGGAAAGCTAGAATTAATATGTGATTTATGAAAGATTCCACAACTACTACAGAAGTATAGATTTGTATTCAAAGAAGTACTATGAGTATTTTATACGGGAATGTTAACATACCAACTCTTGCTGCAATGACTCCTGCAAACAGAAGGATAACAGAGATGAGAGACACTGGGCTGGGAGCTAATCCTGGATCAGAAGATGTTGCGTTGACCAAAGCAGGCATTTCAGTGGTAAAAGGCATTTCGAGGAGATCACCATCAGGAGCCATGGTGGGTAATGGACTGCTTTCAAACAACCTAGCACTGATGTCAATGAATGGGGAAATAGTGAGATCCAAAGGACTTCCTGGTGTGAACACTGAGATCACGCACAAAACCAGAGAGGACAGCTGGGCTACTCCAGAGATGACACCTGTGCGAATTAACCCACATTTGTTACGCAGCCAAGTGAAGGCTACTGTTCCCAGGATTCCAGCTAGGGCAGAGGCCCCCATTAAGAGGCTTAAAGTGGAACCACTCAGTCCCTGAGTGTATGCATAGCCAGTAGTAATACAGTCAAAGCCAAGGACAGTCATATAAAGGAATGCCAGGGCCAGGCCTGCAAGGAACACTGACTGGTTATAGTAGGAAACCCATCCGTCACGGAATGTACTGAAGGGCTCAGTCATACGAGAAAGACAGCTAACATGTTCCTGTTCCTGTTCAGGTTCAGAAACAGTGACCTCTTTCTTGTGAATCAACTGGACTCCTTCAGTGGCCTTCAGTTCACCATCTGTGGAAAGAAACAGTAGATAAAGATTGGCCATCCAAGCAAACAAATTTGCACCTATTAAGAACAGACAAGCTGTTAGCAAGGAACTTCAGAGCTCAGTCTTCGGTTAGAGCAGGTTCTAAACGCTTGACTGACATCTAAAAACTCCTTCCCACTGCACACAGTGGGAAATGTTTTTTCCCCTCTATCAGAAAGAAAAAAGAATGTGAGGAAAGCACCAAATGATTCTCTTTCCTCATTTCTGCTTTGCTGGCCTAGGGCTTTGCGTATGTCAGATAAACTCTTGATGCCAAAGCACTTCAGCAGCAGGAGTGTCATTACCATATTGACTTTTCCAAAGCTCGGAATGGATTTTTAAAAGTGTAACATATAAAGAATTATAAGGAAACAGAATGAATAATTAACTCAGCCGAACTTTCAACTTTCAATGGGGTACGCAGAAGATGGTGCTGTCATTGATGTTTGATCAAAGACAACTTCTGAAATCCTGTTACCTTTCTGTACATTGAGTTGCTTCAGTTCTGACTCTTCAACCTTTGAACCAGCCTTGTGAGCCAAAGCAGGAGTCTTCCTGTACACTTTCAAGAGCAGTGTATATTCTATACACATGGAAATCAAGTTCCAGCCAGAAATGAATCCACAACCTATCACTGGCGATCCAAAGGTCATTATTTGTCCCACGGCCATTGGAGCCAAGATGTTGGTCAGCTGGTCAATCCTTCGTATGGTAGCATTCATATCTATAAGGCAATGCAAAAGTTAGTACTTGACCATGTCACGCAAAATAATTCTCTTCTGCGTGCTGCACCTACATGATGAAAGGCAGTTTTGAGAGCAGCTTCCTGGTGTCTGAGCCACAGTGGTTTTTATGAGGTCAGCTGAAAAATCTTTTGCTCTTCCAGCAGAAAAGTACTCTTTTACTCTTTTTTTTCCTTTTTGTTTTGTTTTTCATTTTTGTTAACATTTATACACAATATCAAATAACAATACAGTGGAGACCTTAGTATTAAGCATTAAGATCAAGACAGAAACCTTTTTTATATTATAAAATAATTAAGTTCATTTTTCAATTGTCTATCAAGGCTACACTCAGCTTTAATTAAATTTAATTAAAATCTTGGTATTGATTAATGTGCCTGAAGAACTATGGACGGAGGTCCGTAACATTGTACAGGAGGCAGCAACTAAAACCATCCCAAAGAAAAAGAAATGCAAGAAAGCAAAATGGCTGTCTGATGAGGCTTTACAAATAGCTGTGGAAAGAAGGAATGCGAAAAGCAAGGGTGAAAGGGAAAGATATAAGCAACTGAATGCAGATTTCCAGAGAATAGCAAGGAGAGATAAGAAAGCCTTCTTAAATGAACAATGCAAAGAAATTGAGGAAAACAATAGAATGGGGAAGACTAGAGATCTCTTCAAGAAAATTGGAGATATGAAAGGAACGTTTAGTGCAAAGATGGGCATGATAAAGGACAAAAAAGGCAGGGACCTAACAGAAGCAGAAGAGATTAAGAAGAGGTGGCAAGAATACACAGAAGAACTATACAAGAAAGATCTTAATGTCCCTGATGTCCACGCTGGTGTGATCGCTGACCTTGAGCCAGACATCCTAGAGAGTGAAGTCAAGTGGGCCTTAGGAAGCATTGCTAACAACAAAGCTAGTGGAGATGACAGTATTCCAGCTGAGTTATTTAAAATACTAAAAGACGATGGTGTTAAAGTGCTGCACTCAATATGCCAGCAAGTTTGGAAAACGCAACAGTGGCCACGGGATTGGAAAAGGTCAGTTTATGTTCCAATTCCAAAGAAGGGCAATGCCAAAGAATGCTCAAACTATCGCACAATTGCACTCATTTCACATGCTAGCAAGGTTATGCTCAAAATCCTACAAGCTAGGCTTCAGCAATACATGAACCGAGAACTACCGGATGTACAAGCTGGGTTTCGAAGAGGCAGAGGAACTAGAGATCAAATCGCCAACATTCGCTGGATCATGGAGAAAGCACGAGAGTTCCAGAAAAATATCTACTTCTGCTTCATTGACTATGCAAAAGCCTTTGATTGTGTGGATCACAACAAACTGTGGCAAATTCTTAAAGAGATGGGAGTACCAGACCACCTTACCTGTCTCCTGAGAAATCTGTATGCAGGCCAAGAAGCAACAGTTAGAACCAGTCACGGAACAACCGATTGGTTCAAAATAGGGAAAGGTGTACGACAAGGCTGTATACTGTCACCCTGCTTATTTAACCTATATGCAGAGTACATCATGAGAAATGCCAGGCTGGAAGAATCACAAGCCGGAATTAAGATTGCAGGGAGAATCATCAACAACCTCAGATATGCAGACGATACCACCCTAATGGCAGAAAGTGAAGAAGAACTAAAGAGCCTCTTGATGAGGGTGAAAGAGGAGAGTGCGAAAGCTGGTTTGAAACTCAACATTAAAAAAACTAAGATCATGGCATCTGGACCCATCAATTCCTGGCAAATAGAAGGGGTAGAAATGGAAGCAGTAACAGACTTCATTTATTTGGGCTCCAAGATCACCGCAGATGGAGACTGCAGCCATGAAATTAAAAGACGCTTGCTCCTTGGGAGGAAAGCTATGGCAAACCTAGATAGCATATTAAAAAGCAGAGACGTCACCTTGCCGACAAAGATCCGCATAGTCAAAGCTATGGTTTTTCCAGTAGTAATGTATGGCTGTGAGAGCTGGACCATAAAGAAGGCGGAGCGCCGAAGAATTGATGCCTTTGAACTGTGGTGCTGGAGAAGACTCTTGAGAGTCCCCTGGACTGCTAGGAGGTCAAACCAGTCAATCTTAAAGGAAATCAACCCTGATTGCTCATTGGAAGGATCGATAATGAAGCTCAAGCTCAGATACTTTGGTCACCTAATGCGAAGAGAGGACTCTTTGGAAAAGACCCTGATGCTGGGAAAGATTGAAGGCAAAAGGAGAAGAGGACGGCAGAGGATGAGATGGTTAGATAGCATCACTGAAGCAATGAGCATGAAACTGAGCAAACTCAGGGAGGCAGTGAAGGACCGGAAGGCCTGGCGCAGTATGGTTCATGGGGTCACGGAGAGTCGGACACGACTTAACGACTAAACAAATTGATTATTTCTGTCCTTCCCTGACTGATGTCCTGGGTTTTTCTCTAATTTTGTACTTGCTTTTAACTTTTTAAACCTGGTTACATAAATATTTGGCTCAGCGTGTGTTTTGCTATTATCAACATGTGTCAGATAATATAATATAATCTAGGAAGATTTATACAACAATGTATTTCATAAATCTTCCTAGAGGATGATAAAATATGTTAAATAAATCTCACAAATATAAAAGGAAGTATTTCTGCACATTCATCCACAAGAGTAATAACATTTATTCTAAACAATATCATGGGATGCAGATATTACACACACTAGTCCTGAACCAGAAAGTTAATATTTTGTACATTATCATCACATCTTGTTTCAACAAATTCTAGCATTTAACTAGTATTGCATAAAAAGTATATTCTTTTATCCATCTTAAAGCTCACACCATTCAATATTAAAAAAAAATACTATTACATAAGAATATACACAATTTCCCCTAGTCTCAGTAGTTTACTGGTTACTTCTAATCTAACCATTCTTCTTGCATATGTATATTGGAAATATTTTTAGGAGCATAGCAACACTACCTACCTATGGTGTGAAATGGTACCAACCTGCAGTAAACAACTCTGCATAGGTCATGAAGTAGCTATTGAAATATAAACACTATTAAATAAGTCATTCTGGCTTTGGAACTTCCTCCTCAAAGAAGTACAACTGACACTGAGCTCGTTCCTTTGGACACTAAGAAAAAGTGGTTTTCATTCATCCAGGTCATATAGGGTTTTTCCTTATAATGTGGATTACTGTATCTGGTTGAGTACTGTTTTGTTTTTTTATTGTGATTAAAAAGAAAAAAAAGGTAGTTTTTAACCCACATCTGCAGCAAATTGCAATGGTGTCCAGATGATGATGGATGCACAATGATGTCATCAGGCAAATGTTGCCCTTAAGTATTTACATAAAAGTAGATAATTAAGGTATTTGTGTGACGATACTATCATACCCATTTTATCATTTAGTCTCCCTTGTGCATGCCCATGTCTGCACTGGAAAGCTGCTGGAACATCTCAGAGGATTTTTTAAAATGGAACAGCTGGATACTATATGCCCACATATATGCTTAATGAATGATTTTTGCAAATCAGGATGAAAATATAGAACATAAAGAAGTTGGCGTAATGCTATATAACAATTAGATGCAATTCAATGTATGTCTGACGTTTAGTTTCAACTATAAATATCTGTGGGGTAATTTGAAGCATATTACTTGTGTTTCAGTCCTTATCCAGTTCCCACTGCAATTTCTAATTGCTTAGGACTAGAATTTAAGGCTGCTGCTGTCAGTTTGCAACAGAATCTACTTATCCTTCTATAGAAGAGGTGGCATGAATTCATCTAGCTTGGTAGAAGTAGAATTGGGCTGGTTATTTGCAGGGTTGCCTGCCTCCAATTACCTCTGCCTGTCTGATGTCATGCTCCAGGTTGGGCATGCTCCAGGTTCCCTCACTTAAGCAGGGTCATCTGGTGGGTCCCAGGAAATGTGCCTTTCTGTTCCTATGCCTGCCCATGGAATAGCATTCTTCCCAAAATCCAGATGGCCCCAATCCTGCCTGCCTTCTGAAAGGCTCTGATGACCTGGTTTCTCCACCAGGCATTGGGTCAGGAGATTTCGTGAGCCTATCTTGATTAGTTATTTTGAATTGTTTGAGCTACTTCTAACACAATGGATTTTATTATATTTTATTCTTTGGAAGATCATTTCTTTGTTGTTTTTTTGTTGTTTTTAACTACATACACCTCCCTGAGTTGCATGTTGAGTGGGCAGCTATATAAATTGACTGACTGACTGACTGACTGACTGACTGATTGAATGAATGAATGAATGAATGAAACATTACTGTTTTCCTTACACTGTAAACAATATTGTTGTAGCAAAAAAGTGACAAAGTATTTTAAGGAGTAAATAAAATGTGTTTGCTAAGCTTTGATGAAACAACAATTGATATACAGTTGACTACTTGTTCATACAAATTATATAATTCTCTGATCCATTGGTTTATCTATACAACTAGAAAAAAAAGAACTGTAAAAGAAATCTAAACCCATGTTCTCACAAATGCTGCAATCTAGCAAAATGTGCTGAGTTCAGTTTTTTTAACCCAATCACACAGAATAAAATAACTTGAGGTAAACAAAATCAAATATACTTCACCTGCCAATCTGCTTCTATTGTCACCAGCAACAACAACAACCCAGTCCCTCTGTATGGTGATTGCTGTTGCTGTACTGGCCAAATTTGCAATGTTCGCTATTGTGATGACTAGAATATAGCACAAGGTCTGTGGGAATGGAAAGAAATGTTTAGGCAAAAGGCAAGAAAGTTCAGGCCTTCCCCCCCCATTTAAATAAATGTTCTCTCATGAACTGCTGAATTCTAATGTTGCATGGAGTCACCACTAGATATCTGGCCACATAGGGAGCATGCATTAACTGATCTCCCTACTCTTCCTTTAATCCATAGCTCCAAAGTCCTCTTCAAAACTTCTCCAGGATGTAAAGACCTTGCTGAATGAGATCCGTTTTCATTTGGGAGGATGCAAGAGATTTGAAGAAAATCAGAGACTTCTCCTCTGTTTTCTTCTTCCTCGGAACTCTCACAGACATGCTTTCTATTCCCAGGATGCTCTAACTATAAGGCAGCATTTGTGGGGCTCTCTGGAGGTGGCTGGGATGGGAGGAGACAGGAAATCTAGATCCTGGGGCTTCCTTCCATGGACAGTTCTCTGGATTCAACCCCTGCAATTATTCTATAGTGAACCTAGTTGAGATACTTTACATTTGTAAACACAGCTAATTGTGATTTATAAACCATGGTATATGGCTTAGTGTAATATGTAAAATGAGCCACTATGGCTTAGTCAACAAACCAGAGGGATAATAAGCCATAGCTTAGCTTGATATAATTCCTCTGCTTAAGGTAATCAGGGCTGGCTGTAAAGATTAGATACTGTGATACAGAAAACTGTGGCTGTCTGAATTTTTTGCAGTCCAGATCTCTCACTCTTGTTAAGAATCAGTTATTACATCTAGATTTGCAACCTGTAGTTCTTTGCTACTGATACTCACACTGTACTAACATAAAACTTTTAAGGCAAACAGGTCTGGCTTTACTGGAGTAAAGGGAGCTGACTGCATAATCACTGACAATTAATACCCACCAAAGCTTAAAGCTTAAAAACCTACCTAAAGCTCGAAGCTGACCACGAAACATGCATTTTTCAGAGAAAAGCCAAGAGCAAAAGACTTTGTACATGCTTATAAATATTTTTGAGTTCTCTCCACTTACAAGAAGCCATCCTTGATACAAGTTTAAAAGCTGTGTTTTAAACAGGAAGACAATCATCAGAAGGATGCCACACAAGATGACTGACGCATTCTGCACAATCAAGGACGTCTGGGCTACTGTTTAGGAGAAAAGGGAGAGAAAGGGTACACAACGTCAATACTTAAAATAGGAAATATTTAAAGTATCATTTATAAAGCAAATTGCTTACCACTGTTTTCAAGGCAGACACCTTTTTTAGGCCAATGCGCTAAATGTAGACTTACCATCAAGTAAAAGAGAGTAAGAAATTCATCCTTTGCATTAGTGCTCAAACAGCACTAAACAATGGAAGTTCCCTCCTTGATGTGAAGGCATCATTTGCAAATTGCTAACGCTACCACCAAGAAGGAAACACCCAGCTTGAGTAGCTGATATTTACATCTAATGGGCACTAATTATTCAAAATTAGCTTTGCATAGACCAGAGAATTATTTGTAAAGTATTTAGTCAAATACTTAGACAAGGCTTAAGACGTATTAATAACTTAGACATATTAATTCTGAAGAGTAGGTAACATAATTACAGAAGCTACTAAAGTATGAGGTAGCGTCCCTATCATGCATTTTTAATAAACAGCTCAAATTACCATTCTAAAGTAGTTGTAGGTCTTACAGAGTCATGCCTCATCATGGAGTAAGCCCCAGTGAAGCCTGTAATTCTTAAAGAATAAGTAAACATAGGTATGACTGGGCAGCCCATTTGTTATTTGTGTAGCCATTCTGAATGAGACACTTTACAATCCTTTACATCAGTGTTAACAGCACAACCAGTATTTTTTTTTGTGGTGGGTGGGGATGTAGCCCTTAAAATTTGCATTAAATAGAAAAGGTATAAAGTGTCTTTTGAGTCAAGCTTGACACCTAGCGCTTCATGAACATGTTTGTTAACTTTTTTTGGCAGCAATAGAAAAATGGTTTGCCCCTTTTTGCTTGTTTGATCTAACAGTTTAGCCCATGGCCCTTGGATTTTCTGGGGATCTTCCATACAAGCGGCAACCAGGTCCATCTTTTCAGAGCCTTCCAAAATCAGCTAAGTTTGAAATCACACAGGGCAATCTTTGGCTAGGTGGTGCTATGCAGCTGAGTATTCTACCTTATGGTGATTGATAAATCTGGTAAAGTTTTTCAAGCTTTACTATGTGCTATCAGCCAAGTGGGCATACTTTAATTCAATTAAGTACAATTAAAAGCTTGACACTGAGACCAATTGTTTCAGCAAATCCCATGTTGGTTTTTTTGTGATTTAGATTTCCCTTATTACATGCAGATATCCTTCAGTCAGTAAGTATGATACTACTAACCTTTGAGCCTTGAATTCTTGTCTACCCAATCTCCAATAATGGCACCTAGGAGAAGAACTGATCCTGCCACAACCAATCCATAAACAGCGGTTAGGAGCAAACTGTTCCCATATAGTTCAACCAGGAAGACTGACACTGCAAAATGCCACATACGATCTCCCTAGGATGAATACAATATGTTTAATTATTTGTCATGTTTTTAATCTGCAAATAACCAGAGATCTTTGGGGAGATTACAAGGTGATACAGAACATTCAAAATAAAAATCAATAGAACAGTAAGACATACTGATATATTACTTAAGTATGTATATATTATATTTTCAGGCATCCAGCAGCCACTTTTATCCAAAACGGCTAGATTCTCAGAGTCTTAGTAATCAAATTCATTGAAAGGGGAAAAAAGGGATAGGTTACCAAATCTTGAGAACAAGATGCATGGACTTTAGCACCCCACTTATTAATACATTTATTAGGACAAGGATTTTTTGATTCTCTTAGCCAGCTGCCTCCTGAAGCAGTGAGGAGGTTGCTATTTAATTCACTGATATAGGAGGAATGTACAGATGTTCCATCTTTGGTAGTATTTTGGAAACTGCCATTCTCTTTCCCAAGTTCTGAGAAATCCATTACACATGTGAGGCATATAGCAATTCAAGGATGTACATAAACTAGGTACTACCAACGATACTGCATCCATATTGTAGGGCTGAGAGGTATGCTCGGACAAGACACCTTTAGTGGACTCCCTTCCTTGCTAATGTCACCATGACCCTTCCCTTACAGATCTAGAAAAAGAGGACGAGAGCAAAAGCAAATTCCTTCCTTATGAGGTATTCACTCCTTGGCCACTTGAAAACCACAAATAACCTGACAGCAACACTGAAGGAGGAGCAAGGCCAGAGAACTCCAGAGTCTGGCCTTGATTTCCTGCTTGGCTGTGGGTGGTGGCAGGTAATCTGAAGCTGTCTCAGACCATCAGCCTTTAATTATAAATAGGAACCAGAACCACAAGCTTTCATATATAAGGTCCATTCTGCCACTGGGGGTGGGTTTATATCACAGCCTAAAGACTCAGTTCATATGTCACTGATGTACATAATACACCAGTTAATATCAACACCTACTAGGGGAGGCCATCTGCCAGTATCATCAATGATATTATACACATCAGTGGAATGGGGGCCTGGAGGTGTGCTTTCTCAGTAGTGGTGCCTTGCTAGGGAACACCTTGCTCTTTGAGGTACAGGGTGCCTTCACCTTGTTCTCCTTTCGTTTGACAATAAAACTATCCTCTTCTGACAAGCTTTCAGGGCAGGTGGTGGTCCTGTGTAGACTTTTGGTAATTATAATTTTTGTTATTTATATTCACTGTTTTTATTTGTGCTGTATTGTAAACTTTCCCTACATTAAAGTAGGACAGTATATAAATATCTGTATAAACACACAAACAAACCAACCTATCCCACAATTATAACATTAATAACACTGATCGTATGGCCCTTGGAAGTTGTGAATCCCAAAATACCTGGAACCTATCGTCCTGGAAAAGACTCCCTTACGAATTGCATCCTGCCTCATGGATAATATATCCCAGTCACTACTAGCAGAGTGAAAAATTTCATAATGACAAGGCTGGCAGGAATGACTGTCCTGTCAACTTTGGGGTTTGGTTTTTCTTACAAGTCCCAAACAATAATTAGCTCTGATACAGTGAGTTTTTCTGTTAGCATTCCATTGTTCTGTCCATGAAAAATACAAGACTTAAACTTGAAACACACAAGAATTTTAAGTGACAACCTAATGTTGCTGTCACTAAAATAAGCTTTTTCTTGGGTGCTGAATTTCCAAAGCAATTATTGCCACTTCCTAAATTCAGTATCCCAGTCAGCATCACTACTTGCTAAAGGTCCTCTGCAATGCATGACACCGCCCCCCCCCCCAATTTGTACTGAGACATCTCCAACTCCCAAAGGATATGATTCCAACTCCCCCTTTAATTAATCTCCCTGTATTATGTCACATGCTGAGATCCCCTTCACAGAAGAAAATGTTCAAATACCATGTAGATGAAGAGGAATGAATTTACCACCTGGCAACCCTTTTTATCTCCCTAAATATGATGCATATAATATAATAATTTTATGGAAGCCATGAAATTATAATAATGGTGCTTGAAACTGACTAGATTTCATCTCTTATATAAACTAACACATCACAATGTTAACTTAGCAGAAATATTGGCATTCTCCTAGCAAGACTGATAAGATGTAAACTCTGATTAGGGAAAATCCTGAGCCTTCAAATGTCCATATACTTAATATGCTATTATGGAAAATAAATACATAGAAAGGCTGTTTGCTCTATTGAGTCTGCCACTGGAAATACAGAAATACAATTTACTATTGGGATCTGCAATCTACCTAGCAAACCTAGATTGCAAACATTGGGAATTCTCCATCATAAGTGCTATTGATTCTGATCCCTATTAACTCAGTACCTAGTAAAATCATTGAATGAACCGACAATGATCAAACAAGACTGGTCAGTTGGTATACCTAATGGTCATTTATTTTGCAATGTTTGTATTTTAACAACCTGTCTGCCTGTGTGCATGCATGTTTACATGCTTTGCACATATTTTTTCCTTTTTGTTAGCAACAGAAAGTCCAGTAACTAATGATAATACCAAAGTTGCCCATATTTAAATGCCTGAATACAAGGAGCCATAGAACAAAGAGATGACAATCTGGTGACAATAAACTCTGGAAAACAAGAGGGCACTATTTATCTGAAGACTCCATTCAACTATTCAATTTTTTAAATAGAGTCTTAGTGAAAGAACAAAACTAGTGTTGAGCAAACACAGGATTACAAATGGAATGCCATGTCACCTGGACCTCTCATAACATTCTGATAATAAGTCAAGGTGTTTGCACTATAGATGCCTCATTCGGAATCAACCCAATTATTATAAAATATATGAAATTGGTCAATTCTGTTTTTATGTGCACCCCTAAAGTTATTTCAGTGTGCACTGGCAAATAGCATCAACTCCCTTGGAACTGACTCTTCTGGGTTTGCTTTTGCATAATGTATGAACTGACCACAGTTTAATGAAGTTACCACTGGTCTAATAAGGAAGCAGCACTGCTCACTGCATAGATTCATTAGGCTCTGGAAATGTAATGACTTTTGACTTTATCATAAAGTGGAAACCAGAGTTTTTAACTCAGATTGCTCAAGGACTAAGCACGCTATTTTGAAGTAGAACTTCAGATTAATTAGGAAGCAAGAGTTCTTTGCTTCCTAATTAATAACCAAGTCAATAACTAAATCTGCAATCTGATACTTACTGAAGTTGCAATGTTTATATACTTCTTAATTTAAGCTAATGGGTTATAAAAGGTCAGCTACTTTATGAAAGTATTTATTTGCCTGTTTGCTTTCTACTAAAGAAAGAAAAAATGACGTAGGCGGAAAATATTATAAATAGGTATAAGCTACTATTAATGAATTATGCCAGGAAATTTTGCAAGTATATTCTGCCATCATACAAACTACATAACCATTTAAAGTTATGCTATAATCCTAAAGTCTCAAAGGCAAACCCAGTGAAATAAGTAATGCTTAATTCCTTATTGCATCACTGTGCTAGTCATATAATTCATTAAATCAAGAAACAATCAAGTAATAAATCCGAAAACAACTGAACACAGTTAACTGGATGTTTACTCAGATAAGCTGGCTCAAGATGAACACACCTGTGTCAACCAAGTATGTTAATATATTTGAACAGCAATAGTATTCTCACACTGGGCAACAAATGCAAAATCAGGCACTTTTTATTTCTGGATGAGGACTGCTTTTCTATTATTAGATTACAGTCAGATTTGGCTGACTGTACGACCAACCATATAATAGAAAAGCAGCCCTCATCCAGAAATAAAAAGTGCCTGATTTTGCATTTGTTGCCTAATGTAAGAATACTATTACCGTTCAAATTTATTAACTGAACTCTGTTCAGTTGTTTTTCTGTTGTTGTTGTTGTTATTATTATTTCTCTAAGCACTGGGGAAATGACGCTACTGTTATGGTTGTTATTAATTTCAATTCTGCCTGTGAAAAACTGATTAAAAACTGATTAAAAATCCTATTTTTCAGGTCAGCTTAGGAACACATTTTTATGATTATGACAACATGATAGAGGTCTTTTGGAGATTTTAATGAGGATGACCATGATTTACTTAAATTAAGAGCCACCATTCCTGACAGAGATCTGAACAGGAATAGTAGAAATAATAAACAAATATTTAGGCAAATATAGAACAGTAAAGATGCAGTGAGTGAATATTTCAATCTACCCTAAAACAGATACTCTTCTAAAATTCACAAATACTATGAAGAATATTGTAAGATTTATTGTTAGACATTAATAGGCAAGAATTCATAACAATCAATGTAACTCCAAAAAAATCAATAGCTAACCTAACATAAAGGTTACCAACTGCTATTTTAAACTGTTGTTTGAAAATGTCACGTACCCTATCTGCATTTTAAGACAGTTCTGCTTCCTCAAAATTGTGATACAAATCCAAGTTCCTGAACAATTAATTTCCAGAAGTAGTTTCTATTTGCACTGCAGAACCTCGAACTTCTTATCCACAGAATATCAAAAATTATTAAGAGAGCTAAATCCATTATTGATGGCTGAGTTGCAAGTATTACTTGAAAAAAATTGAAACTTGTCAAACAGAATAAAAATGCCTCAAATGAGATGCACAGTTCATTTTATTTTGTCCTCAATAGGTTGAGTCCAGCCAGTGACTTTTGAAGCAGACATATTGAAACCAAGGGAACAAGTTCATAATGATGGAGTTAAGGTTCCATTGATTTCAAGGGGACCACCCTTCAGTATGGCTGCATCTGGACCTAACATTAAACAACTGTACAACATTCTTTAAAATCAGCAAAGCATGGGTTTTACACCATAAATTAGAAAGTCCAGGCTCTGATCTTAACTGTAATATCAGTAGTATCCCATAGGCGTTATTTTATAATTTAGGATTACTGTGCCAGAGCATAATTTAGCATATGTGTTTTTGCTAAATAATATGATAATATCAATATACATGTACACAAGTGATTATAATACAGATTAACTCCCATTATCCTCAAATCAGATGCAGAATTCCTATGGTTTTATTTCACTTACCCAAGTGGACAGGGCATGTCCAAAGTATAGGAGGACTTTTGCGGATGTCAAATAGTCAGTAAAGGATTCTAGTATGGAAAGAACAAAGCACAGCAATGAACATATTGAACTACGCCTTGTAAATTATTGGCCACAAGTGTTTATTATTATCATCATTGTTCAGTATCTTTCTTTAAAGAATTAAAGCTGAATGCAATTAATATATTTCTTTCACTTCTAGTACTGAAGTAGCTTGACAGTTACCCACTAATGTAAATATTTCAAAAAATACCTGCTCTCCTTTAATAGTAAGTTTGTTAACATGCCTTAATATAATTTTAGCTGGTCAACATATTATGAGCCACTGATCTTGGCAACATCTCCATTACTCCCACTTCCATGTCCACATATCTCCATCACCAATATTTTTTTATAGGTGCTATACCTAAATTTGGAAGGGCCAGATCAAATACAGTATGGATAAGACTGGTGCTGGGATAACTGTGCTTCACCCATGGGATACTTTTACACAGAAAGTTGTCCAAAGGACATAAAAACAATTGTATAAAGTCACTTTTCTGGCAGAAAATGTCCCATTTGGTAATGGTAACAGGAGAAAAACGTACCAAATCATACAACCTGTAGATAGCCCAATCTACCTGCAGTTCTCTATACACTGATCTTTTCCTACTGTGCAGGACAATATTTAATCTCATTTATGTCATTCTGCACGCGAATGTCATGCCTTATAACAGTCCACCAGTGCTCGCTCTGAAGTATCCTCTTTTGTCACAAGAGCAACAGAGTTTCCTCAGCACCATCCCCTCCGCTCCGCCTGTAGTATTTAAACGCAGTTTCTAAAAGAACCGAGGCTCCCATATGCCCAGACTCACTTCGCCCAGCAGGAAAAGCCCTCTTCTCTTCCCGGCCGTCCACTCGATGCTCGGTTTAGGCTCTGGTTCCCCCCCCCCCCCCGTTCCTTTCCGTCGCAGGCTGGGCGCGCGCCCCCGGCCCTGCATCCTTCCACGCACCACGCAGGATCCCCGCTCGCGCCTCGCGTCCCAGTCCCGAACCTCGAGCCCCGATAAAAGCGCCCCCCCCTCCACCCGCACGATACGCGCCCTTGGGCCACACGCTTCGCCCAGTTTCAGCCGCGCGTCCGGCCGTTCCTGCACGGCGCGCAAACTCGATAGCCCTCCCAGCGCTGCCGTTTCCTCAAGTCCGGCCCAGCGGCTGCACGCACTCACCGCAGCATCCTCGGCTGTTTTGTTGTTCTGCTGACCGAGCCATGGCAATCAGCGGTCACCTCTGTCTCCCTGTTCGCTCAGCTGCTGCGGCTCTGAAGGCCTTTCAGGTGCAGAGGCAACAGAGAGAGCGGTGGAAGTGTATGAGAGAGAGAGAGAGAGAAAACAGAAACACGGAGGTGATTCGGGGGACTAGAAGAGGTGCAAAGAGGTGGAGGAGGACGTAACGGTTTCCCTCTGTTTGGTCTTTCCAAACTTAGCTATCACTGTAGCTGAAGTTGGAAAGCAATGGCCTTATGCGCAGGCAGAGGCCGAGAGCGACCCGGCGAGAAAAGGGGCCCAGCGAAGCCCCACGACGCTCGTCAGACTCTCGCGGCCGCCTTTCTACCCCAAGCCAACGCTGCCCGCTCGGGCTCTTGTTGCGGCTCGGGGGAGATCCGCCTGCTTATAAAAAGCGGCCGCGAGGGGCCGAGCCAAGGTGGAGGAGAGCCCGGGAATCACCTATCAGCGTCTGGAGGATCTGCATATCCCCGCCCGTCCGTCTGGGGCTCTGCGCTTCTGGCAGGCTGCGCTCGGGCTACGACCTTGGGGAAGAAGGAAGGGCTCGTGCGCCCTTTGGGGAGGCTGCGACTGACAAGAGGGGGTCCTTTTATAGTTCTGGGAAGGCTGACCGGAATCTCCACCCCAGAGCACCCTATTTGCACCGAAACAACACAACACCCTGAAATAATACAGGGCGTCCTCTTTGGGCAGTGTTCTTCCCGAAAGCAAACCCCAAAGCCGGTGATTCTGCTCGAAGCAAAATTGCACGGGGTGGGGGTGGGGTGATCGTAGAGATCCGCAGGTCTTTCTTATGCTGTCCCCCCTCCTTAAAAAAAAAATTTAAAAAGCCCTATCCATTTTTATTTTGCCAGGCATTTTTCGATGTGTCGTTTTTGATCTTGTGCTGATTTAGTTTCTCTTTTGTTTTGGCGCTTGAACGTTCTTTTGTTCTATTGATACTTTATTCTTATAAGCCACCTGGGGGGCTTCTTAATGGGTGTCCAATTATGGCATATGCATCTTTTATAAATGAATAGAAGCTAATTGAAACAAATAGCCAACCACTGACATTTGATTGTCAGGCCGTAAATGTTTTGGTCAAAAGCAGCATCCTTTCTGCTGTTCTCCCATTTGGGTGCCATTATTTACTTGGGTTACTTGCATTTGATCTTTCCTTCCACTGTTGCTCTGTTCTGGACATTTTATCTTTCATCTTTTCCAGCTAGAATATTTATATGGTTGTCTTCCTCTCTGAGGACCAAGAACACATTCGCCATGAGATAAAAAATAAAATAAAATAAAACCTCTCCCATCGCTAAATAAAGAAATTTCGGCAAAAATAGTTGACCTTTTTTCTTTTCTTCTATGCAATATCCTCATTTGACAGTTGGAAAATGCTCAGGTTTAGTGCTAGAAGCCTTCTTCTTCTTCTTCTTCTTCTTCTTCTTCTTCTTCTTCTTCTTCTTCTTCTTCTTCTTCTTCTTCTTCTTCTTCTTCTTCTTCTTCTTCTTCTTCTTCTTCTTCTTCTTCTTCTTCTTCTTCTTCTTCTTCTTCTTCTTCTTCTTCTTCTTCTTCTTCTTCTTCTTCTTCTTCTGGAAGGGAAAACTGATGAATTTAAA
Organism: Python bivittatus; assembly: GCF_059951505.1. Taxonomy (NCBI): domain Eukaryota; kingdom Metazoa; phylum Chordata; class Lepidosauria; order Squamata; family Pythonidae; genus Python; species Python bivittatus. The sequence continues at coordinate 13,630,268 of NW_028277040.1, forward strand.
ACATACCCTTTTCAGATTTTTTTCCATCCAAGTCTCCTAATTCTATGCTGACTGGAATCCTGGAAAATGAGAGCGTTACCCCTGAAAAAGAGCATTTATTTTCATATATGAGAAAACACTCCAAGAATCTGCTGCAGGTCTTATTTGTGTACAGTAATGAGAAACTGAATTAATGAGATGCCAATCAATTTGGAAGCCACCCAGCAGTAAGATAGTGGTTTTTACATGTTCAGTGGACTAATAGGTATAAAGAAGGACACACAATTGTTCATTTGAAAAGAACTATATAAAACCTCCAGGCAGATCTTCTGGAGTACAAGGCATATGAATGTATTATGGGGAGGGTGGGGGAGAGAAATGACCAGATGCAGATTACAGATGTATCTTTTTTCTTTTCTCTTTCTGGGAGGTTGGCAGGCTCTTTCATATTAGTACTCCCTGTCCAAGACAGTGGTTCCTTTAAAATAGCATTTCCTTTTCAATTATTTTCTTTATTATGATCCTTGTAATTTGCTTGTTTACTTCTTATTTTTGTATGTTACATTGAATGGTTTTGTTTGTTTGCTTGTTTTACTATTGTTGGCTGGCTCTGAAATTAATTGAGAGTTATTGGCAAAATAGACAACACAAGGCTTTTCTCACCAAAATGTTAGTCTCAAACATTTTCTTGGAAGGACTGAGAATAGATGAATAGGAAGGGAGGAACCTTAAAATGGAAACTTAATGTCTTTTCTAGGTAGCTCAATGGTACTTTGGCATCCTGAAGGAACTGTGGGGATGAAAGAAACATTTGAATTTTTTTCTTCAAATAATGGACAAATTAAGAGGCAAAATAATGTACTTGAGGGGCTTAATTTGTGCCAGATGATTATTTAGTATAGATAATGTTTCCAACCCTAATCCTAGAATATGGGAAATCATAATAAAAACATATGTAAAGTGACATTCTATCATCACAAGCATCAACAACTTTTCAAAAGGTTTCCAGGAGAAACCACTCTCTTTGTAAAAGGTTTTAAGTCCTGCTAGTCTATTCCAGTTTCAGTCAAAATATATGGCCTCCCCAAATGGAGTAGAGTTCCAAGCATTATGCATTTGTGAGAGTTTATTTCCTGTCTAATACGCCCCATTCCTTTTCTAACAGAAGCCAACACAGGAAGACAGATCAAAATCAGATATCAGATATCAAAAGATATCAGCTATCTTTTCTGTTTCCTCACTGTAGACCTAGTAGGCTGGATGGTACTGTGAGCTAAAAGGAAAATGGCCACTCAAAGTCATTTCTCAAGAATCCTATTTATTTGAATATTTGTGCATTACTCTTCATGGGCAATATTCACATGAAGGACAATATAAATAATATATGCACAAAAAGTTTAAGAATGTTTTTGTACACTAAAACTAGGGACTAGTAATGAAGTCATAAACTGCAATTAACTATTACAGAGTCTTTGGGAATGGGTGACATACTAATATGGTACGTAACTAAATAAATAAATATGGTATTAAAGATCAAATGAAAGAAGAAGCTAGCCTAACCATGTTGGGGAGAAAGCTCCACAATAAGGAAGCTGCTACAGAAAAGCCCCTGCTTCCTTCCAGAAGATTGGGTAAACAAAGTGATGCATTTCCTGTTTTTCAGGGACAGCCCTAAGGGGTAGAATGGAGAATTAATGCAAATGTGGAGAAACAAAGAAAAATGATTGTATTCTCAGAATGATGTTTGCTTCGATAGGTGAACTTATGGATGGTATTTCAACCCAGGTCCAGGCAATTCAGCCCATGCCAAGATACAAATTGAGCTTCAGAAGAGAAATAAGGTGCCATAGCTCATTTTCTATTACATTCCCTCCTGACAATTTTGTTTTGAGAGTAGTTTGAGAGAGTTTATGTGGTATCTTAATGATTTTTTAAAATCCAAACAATTGAGATTGGACATGCCAAAAAAAAAAAAGTTTCTATGTATTATTATCTACTAACACAAGATTCAGTGGAGAAAATGTTGAATGTATATATACCACTATATATATACATACATACATACACATACATACATATGTACACTTACACATATACATACACACACACACACACACAACCCCCCCGCCCCCACTATCACTGAAGAAGAGAAAAGCATGCATTGTATAATTTCTCTTGATATTGAAGCTTAAAAAGACTATGGAGCCAAAGACCCTTGCATGAAAATCCAAACTGGAAGAAAGGCAGGTCAGAATCCATTTCATTCAATACATAAAACCCTGATATAGTGCTAGAACTGCTTTTTAAACTTTATTAAGGATCAGAGTACTAGCCAGGAGAGGTCCAAGTGAGTGTGTTGTCCCCATCTCAGTCTGTGGTTCATCCCATCCAGCAATTGCTTAAAAGACATACAACTGGTGTAGCAGTTCATCTGAAGAAGTACTGAATGCAGAATATGAATATTTCTGATTCTGAAAAATTAGTGGCAATATCATGACAACTCTTAGGTACAACAGTTAGGAGGGGTAGATTTCATGTGGGGGGAGGAAGCAACATTCAACTGTTTGCTGAATTCAGATGACACAACCAACTAAAGCAAAATTTCCTAAGTCCTCCTCATGGCCATGTTAGAGGAAGTGTGCTTGTGCATGTATGAGCAAGATAGATGCTGCTGTAGTAGCCACACAAAGACCAAATAAAAGTAAGATCTGGTCAGAATGATATTCCAACATGTGTCTATTTTCAATGTTCTGCAAACAGTTCTTTGAAATGCTAGATATTATAATTTGTTTTTGCTTTATGAAATTGCTAAACTGACATAATGTGTCATGTGGCATCTTCTGCTGCATTAAGTATATAAGCCATTGCTGGAGGCATGGCTACCAGTTGCATGGACCAGTAATTTGCTCTCCTATGGAAGTTCTTGTTTAAAATAGGTCTGGATTAACATGGAGCCAACAGTTGTATCAATGATTCACACAGGTCATCTGTCCCATGGGAGGAATATTTTCTTGGTAAAGACCTTAAACATTGGTAAGAACATAAGTTAATGAATGCTTCTGTTAATAGAAAAGACTTACTATTATGACATGGTTGTGCCATAACAACATGTGGGAATAAAAGGTACTCTGACAGCATATGCACATGGTCATTTTCTCTGATAGGATCAAAGAGAACGCATTCAGCGTGTGACTGTCTCACTATCTGTTCATAAACAGAAACATCTCCTCTGCTTTTGCTTCAGTTTGATTATGGACTCACAATTGATAGCCTCACCAAAAATGACATACAAAGGTTGTTTTCTGTTCATATAAAAATTTCAAGGCCAGAATTATAGCAAATAATATAGACCCTAAGTAAGGAATGTTTTGGTTCTCCATTTCAAAGAAATGTTCCACAAGATTTCTGCATGCATTTCATTGTGGGCTAGTGATCCACTGATGTTTCCATGACCCTACTTTCTCCAGAGCCCATGCAATAGGACTAACATAGTGAATCTTCCTCCCCATAACAGTTATTTTGTGACTGCTTACAACCTGTGCTCAAAAGGTCTAAAAAGGTAGCTTGCTCCTGTTCTATATCTCTTCTTCAAGCTATATTGCCACATCAAAATGATGCATACGTCTCATCTCGTGAACCACTGAAAGACCACAGACAATTTTAAAGATGTGCACCTCAGTGTTGGGTCATTAGTTCAAGGTACTCTTTGTCATCAAACATTTGCAATTTTGATTGCATCCAAGGAGGAGACTGAGTACTTGAAACTTAAGTGTGGTGAACTTCCTGTTTTCTTACTACCAGCTAAACTGAGCAATTTTGCAAAAACGATTTGCACAAGATGCAGCACCAACATGTGACAGGGTGGATCCTTGGATAGGCACCCTCCAGGCTTTTCATATCCAGCTTCAATCTGTCAAAGGAAATGGAGAAAGAATCCCGATGATTGCAAATGAAGGAAATCTGGTGGATAGGAGGATGCATTCCTTTGAGTGCTAGATAAATATCAGTTTTAAAAATCTCACAAACATTATCAGGCAACAGATTGCTGTTTCTGTTTGGGAGTGCAGAGAGTGGGCAGAACCTTCAGAAAAGGCATTCTAACAAAGGAAGCAGCCTTTCTTTAAAATCATAGTCCTGGGAAAATTACAGATCTGGCATATGTTTGGCAATCTTAGATAACCCAAGCTCAGCTTCCTTCCTGTAAAATGGAAGTGGGAATTCAGTTTCATCATCAGGGCCAAGTTGGCTCTCAGCAAATACTTCCAGGCCAACAAGCCAGCTAGGGGCAGGGGCAGCCCAGGCAAAAACAGATATGGCCGTACCCTAAAGAGGGAGTGGGCAAGTCAACCCAGCATATTAGTCCACATCCACACATTCAATTCACACTGCACCCACACCCAAATGAATTACAGCCATGTAAGTGACTGAAGTGGAAAGATAAGATACAGATGGGCTGTTTTGTGGCTCTAGATCAAGATGAATCAAGTAGACATCTTTTTATTGTATACCAATCACATTTCTATTAAACCATTTACTTAAGATCCTAGAGTGCTGTATATGGTACTTTGTCCTTTAAAAAAATCTTGTGAGTAGACAGCAGAGAGATCTCACTTTCTGCTTGGCCCATCACCAGTACAGGCCACTCACTGCTTCCTGAGAGCAAAATCAGAAGACATCCTCCTCCTCTCATGCCCCTTTGTAAATGCACCCCATGCCTAGGATTTCCACCTTCATCCCATACCTAGGATTTCCAGCTTCAGTTCAGAATGGCTGTTTTCTAACCTGAGCTGTCTCATGCACTTCAGAGTGGAAGGTCTCCAGAACACCCCTCCCCTCCAGCAGCTGGTTGCTGCCATGTGCAGCCATTTCATTCTAGCTTTCGGGAGGCAGTTGTGGTTTGTTTTATAGTCTTGCGGCTGAACCCCATTAAGTCAATGAAGCTCATGCTACATTCAGCCTTACCTTTCCCAAAGGGCAGACATTCTCTTGGTTCTGGAGCAATGCTCTCCTTGCTTTCCCACCCTCTCCCCACAATATTGCAAAGCTTTTCTTTCCTTTCCTGTAATGTTTTAAAACATCATTCAGTTGCAATATAGGAACCTTGCTACTTTATTTCTATGAAGCCGATCTATCAGTTCTTATCTGCTACAAAGGTCCCATGGACCTTCATAGGAACGAAACAACAATCTGTTCTGTATTGCTTTGATTACTGTAGCATTTTCAAACATTTTGCATTTGTCTAACAGCACAGCCTTTACATGCTTTGAGGTAGAAGAACAGTAAGATGCAAAAGAGATGTACTGGATAATATCAAGACTTGGCACATGGTACAAATGGCTAAACAAACCAATGGAAATATTCTATATTTTTCCCTCATTCTGTAGGTTTTCTATATTAAGTAGAGCTGGTTATGGAGTTCATTCTTTTCCGATTTGTTCTACTGAGGTAACGTGGAAAGATATAAAGAGGAATTCCTGACATCATATGAAGGCCCTTTGAATGCCCTTTTCTTTATTCTTGCAAGGCATTGGTCAAGGTTATATTCTACATAAATCCCTACCCATTGCATCTCTGAATTTGATAAATATTCTGAATAAGGATGGTAGTAAACAGCTAAACAGCTGGCTTCTTGAATAATAGACTGACTTGCTGGATCAACACAGAACTCATTGCAACCTCAGGCTTTATGGATATTAAGTTGTTTTTTCAATGCATTGCTCAAGGATTCCATTTCAGGATTCTAATGTGATTATGAGGGATCGTATTTCCACGGCTGCCCATAATTTGCTCCGGCCATTCTCATAAACAATAGACCATGTAGTAATGCCACTTCCTTTTTCCCACCCCAAATATCTTGACATGCAAGGCTCTCACAAGGTGCCACAAAGTATTCTGATTTTTTTTAAGGCTGTGGAAAGGGGCAGAAAGCTGTGTAAGGAAATTTACTCATCTCTTTAGATGGCTCCAGTATCAGAGACAGAAGTGGAGAAGAAATCCATCACAGAATTACTTTACATCAAAATGTTCTGGCTTGCCAAGCTTTGCATAATATAATAATTAACTGATTTTGATCTGAATTATCATGAGTATTTATAGTGCTAAAGGAAGAATTGCTATTTCTTCTACTCAGTAGGTGTTGTGCAGTTTTAGATGTAACTCATTTAATTACAGCTGTATAACATTTCCATACATTCCAGATTAATCTGTTACAAACTATACCACTTTAGGGCCTTTCCCTGAAACTTCTTTGTTTTCCACTTACAACCCACTGCAGTTTTACTGAATATCTAATCTGAATAATTCTGGATAACTCAGAAGTTTCTGCACTATAATGAGAGGTTTTAGCTGGAGGTAATTAAAGGAATTCAGTGGTCACTGGTCTCCTTCCATGCCCACTTCAGTAACTCTCTCTATATAATCTACACATACACACACACACACTTATTTGCAACCATAGGTTTTAACAAAATTCATATAAAATTATAACAATCTATATCAGTTCAATACATCTCCTCTAATATTTACAGCACTGTCAATATCTGCTTTCGTATCTTCCTTGCAGCCATTGCAGACAATGCAACTTGTTTTGTTACATGTTGATCTACACCAGTCAGCAGAAAATATTTTTTTTTCTTCTAAGCTAGACTGATTCAGTTGGACTAACAAAGACATGATGAATCTAGCTCTAGGTTCCTGATATAATTTGCAAAGTAATAAGTAATGGATCAGATCTTCCACCTGTGAATTATTGCAAATACATAAATGATGTGTACTTGGTAATCCTTTATATCTTTCATCCAAATAGGCTGTTGGCATTGTTTGAAAATGAAGTTCTGTGAAAGCTTGTCACAGGGGATGGGATGTAAGAGACTGTAAATAATATGACATTCCTTGTCCATCTTTAAAAGATTGATACCACTTGGCCAACTTAAGCTTACATACCTGCTCTTTATCTTGTTAAAAAATAAGTAGTCCCTCAATAGTGTATGATAATTTATGTCTTTCAATAGTTCCTGATCTAGTGATAATTGTGAGAATAGTTTTAGACACAAATTCACCCATCTATTACTGTTAAATTGTTTGTGGAGGCATTGTTTTGCCATATAAGTGTTGGGCATGAGGACTAGTCTCCTATAACATAAGATTATTGCTTTCTTTACCCTTAGATTAATTGATGGAAGGCCCAGTTCTAAACTCAATATTGCTGCTGGTATACATGGGAGTAAGGCTAAGATTGATTTCACAAATTTATTCTGGACTGCTTCTAATTCTTCTAGTTTACTAAAACCCCAAATTGGGGTCCCATATATCAACTGTGAGATTGTTTTCCCCTGGAAGATCTTAAGCACAGGCTGTACTAACTGGCCTCCTTTTGAATAGAAGAAGGAGCAAATGGCTCTCATTGATCTCATGGCTGTTGTTCTTGCTGATACTACATGTGTTTTCCCTGATAGTGTTTCAGTAAATTGGATACCCAAATACTTAAATGACCTCACTTGTTCTATCGCCTTACCATTTAGTGTCCATCTAAGTCTCTTTGGTCTTTTAGCAAATACTACTACCTTAGTTTTGGAATAATTTATCTGTAAGTATTCTTTCCTAGAATAAATGCCAAATTCTGTCAGGATTCTTTTCACTTCAGTTAATGTTGTCAACATGAGTACCATGTCGTCCACATACAGTAATATAGGGACCTTTCTACTTCCAACTGATGGAGCATAAAAGGAAGGATTATTAAGCTCTTCTACAATGTTGTTTATATAAAAATTAAAGAGGAAGGAGCCAGTATGCAACCCTGATGGACACCAAGTTTTAATCTGCTTGTTAGGGAACCACTCTGATTTATCTGTACTTGCATGTAAGTGTCTTCATATAATTTATATATTAGGTAATCTATCTATATCAGTAGCTAAAAACTTCTCCCATAATTTTCCTCTATTTATTGTATCAAAGGCATAAGTCAATAAATGCTGCATACAGGCATTTTGAGGGACCATTCATTGATTTGTGAATCAGATGTTGTAAAGTGAAGCACTGATCTATAGTACTACATCCCGTTCTAAAGCCTGTCTGTTCTTCTGCTATTATCTGCCTAATATCCACCCAATCAATCCATCTGTTTAAAAGATACCTTGAATATAACTCACACCCTGTGTCAATGAGACTTATGGGGTAAAAGTTAGCAAGGTTTGTGGAATCTCCCTTTTTAGACAATGGAATTACTACACTATTTTTCCAACCTACAGGGATACAGCCAGCAGCATTGATACAAGTAAACAAGGAGGCAAGCATAGGAGCCCACTACTCAGGGAATGCCTTAAACATTTCTGATAACTTCCCTAGTTAAACAAATAATGCTCTCTCTTATCCAGAAAGGAGAATAAAGAAATGGTCTTGAAATGGTCCAAAGTAAAACAGGCTAGTCTAAGGGCAGATCCATACTTCCTGTTTGCCCCAAGGTGAGTATGGACCAGCCACCAATTCTTGACTGCAGGAACAGATAACATCATTCTTATCCACTCCCAGCCCATTGCAAACCCACACCCATGTTTTCCAGCTTTGATTCAAAACTGCTGTTTTCCAACCTGATGTGTCTTAAGCTCTTTAGAGTGGATGGTCTCAAGCATCTCATTCCATTCTAGTAGAAGCTCCAATAGGACTGGTTGCCATGCCTGGCATGCCCCCACTCCTCCAGTAATTGGTCATTGGCCTGGGAAGACATGTCATCATGAGCTGCTGGGATGCGATGTCCTCTGCTGGTCAGCACTTGCATTTTTTAACCTACCTTGTGGTTGATCCAACAATTGCCTAAGTCAGTGATCTTTTTTTGGCCTGTGTTTTCCCAATCCCTCTAGTCTTTTCACTCCATTCATCCTTACATGTCTGGGGGCTCCCCTTTCAGTTTATGCCCAGGCTGGGTGAAGCATGCTCCCTTTTCTTTCCCACCCTGGGCCCACACTACTGAAAATGTCCTTTCCTTTCCCTTTCCCTTTCCCCTCCCCTTCCCCTTCCCTTTCTGTTTTCCTTCCCCTTCCCTTCCCCTTTTCTTTTTAAACCTTTAAGTTGCAATGTAGGCAGATTGGAATGAAGTGAAGAGGTTTCAATGAATGCTGCTTAGCAGCGTCTATGAAGCTGAGCCGTCAGTTTTTCTTTGTTAGAAAGTTTCCATGGACCTACAGTGGAACATAGAAATGAAGGAACAACTGGTTCCCTTTGCTTTAATCATTACAGCATCAAAGCAATGATGGCACAACAAAGGGGCGGGGAGAGAAAGAAAGGATATGTATTAGTGTTTGCCTGCATTAGGAAGGCATCCATGTGTGCAAACATCTGGGAAAGGCAAGGCAAGGCAAGGCAAGGCACAGGGCACAGGGCACAGGGGCCAGCAGACAGGAAAGGCAAGATGCAGGAGAAGGTCCAATTACAGCCTGTAGTGGCCATAATCCGGACTGAGCACCAGCCCAGCCTCGTTGCCAATCCAGGAGGCAATTTCAGAAGCTGGCTTCCAGAATAGCCAGGAGCTAGAATGGGAAACGAGCAGGTGAGGCTGCTGTGTGGACTTGCCCTTAAATCTTCACATTCTCTTTGGAATTTCTTAAGACAATGTGGCAGAGCTGGCTTTTCCCCAAAGGCTTGATTAGGAAGAGGGAAAAAAAGCAGCCTTCTGAAAAACTGCAAGAGGTTACCCTATCCTCAATCTGAGGGTCAGGGTCAGGTTTTTAAATGACTTAGCTCTCCTCAGAGGTAGATCAGGGGCCATAGGCTGCTGTCCTTTTCAATGCTTGTGACTTCTTGATATGGAAAGTAGCCATCAAAACTACGCCCCTCACTGCACCAGAAACTAAAGGAGTGAGGTGCTACGTTCTAACATCTGAACCCATCCCAGGGACCTGACCTTTTCTATTTCATACACTCATAAAATGTATTTAAGTTCCACTCAGAATTTGACTTGGAGATATTTCCATCATTTGAGATGAGTCTGCATCAGATTAAAAACTTTAAAAACTCTAGCTTTTTTACTGGTACTGTCAATACTTTTGCTGTGTAAGACTGATTGATGATTTTTTTTTAGTAATTTGGTTATTGTTTAGTGATGAGAAATGGGAAGAAGAGTTTCTTTTTCTGTAATATCAGAGAAGGTGTTAAGTTACTATAAATGTCTTATACTTTTCTGGAGGGAGGGGGGAGTCACTTTTTATATGTCTTTCTTTTTTCCTTTTCCTTTTTCAATTTCCTCTTCTCTTTCATATATTCATACACACACACACACACACACACACACGCACACATATATTCTAATTCTGTATAGCTTTTAATTATGTAAAACTAATAAAAATATTTAAAAACCTTGGTTTTTTTAAAAAAGTCATTTTTTGTTGCTCAGGGCAATGACTCTTCAGGTGGCAAAAAGTACAGCACGTTTTACTCAAGAGGTAAATGAATTGCACCTGGAACTTAATGTGTACTCAAAGCTATTATGTTCTCATTTGTTTTATTGTTTATGTCTCGATAAAAAGGCCAATTTTCAAAAATACTGTCATTGTTACTATAAGAATAGAACATGTGCTAATTTCTTCTGGTAACACTGGATGACAAGTTATTTACTTTAGGTACTGTCGTTTGTGTGTTTTTCCCTTTTGGAATCAGGTATCTAAAATATGCAGTGGCATAGTAGCTGACAGGGTTTTCCACACTTCAGACGAGCTGCTTCTCTTTCTCCTCTGCCTCTCCCCCCCCCCCCCCGCAATAAACCAGCTAAAAATGAAGGCTGAAAATGAAGAAAAAACCCTTTCTAGGGTTCAACCCTTTTCTTTGTTTTGGCTACACTGAAGGTTTGATGTTCTGTCCAGGCCATATTTCTCTACTGACTGGCAGATTGCCCTGTCAGGCCACTATAGCCAATTGAGGAGGGAGGGAATGGCTTACAAGGCACTCAGCCATAGCACACAAACCAGACAGCATGGCTTCAGCATATGGTACAAGAAAACACAACTTTTGACACAGATCCCCCCAAATACAGGCAGAGGTTGCATTAGCTGTTGGCTAGAGATGGGATGATGATGACTTCATGTGTTCATGCCCTCTAGAAATGGTAGGTGGCTGGTGTTTGTGCTGGGGTAAGCTGAAAGTGTGGGCCCATCCTAATTTTGAATCAGCTCTGTAAAAAATATAGTGGCTGTCATCCATTCTTGTCTTGCTTAAAAAGGCAATTTTCAACTTTTGAGTACTAATTTTTTTGTAGGGACTTCAGCCCTGATCAAAATGTTATCACCATACAAAGCACCTTTTTCAGTCAACACAAGAAGGAGGCTAATGACTACAGAACAATGTTAGTATTCTCTTTCTTTATTAAGGGTTGGGTAGCAGACTGTCAAGTCGTAAGAGATGGGGCTTAGCTTTACATTTCTTTGAGAAACATTGTTGACAACCTCCTAACACTAGTGAGTGCGGGTCCTCCTGCACTTTTTCCAAGTAATAGCTCTATCTTCTTATATTAGGTAGACAGCAGCTTGAAATAACTTTTTACAATGGCATTCTAATTATCGGGCTTTTGTCTAAGTCTGCTGTCTTTTTCTTAACCTTTTAAGGCCATTTGATTTGTCTTTTAATATCTGTAAGAAGAATAGATAATTTTATTCATATTATGGCTGGTGTGGGTCTTTTTCATGATGGTGTCCACCCATTTCCTGTAAAGGTCCTGACTCTTGGTTCTAGACCTATGATTCACAAAATGTAGTCCTCAGACCATGAGGTGTCCTCAGAGAACCCCCATGTGGACCACTGCATATTTATAGGAGAAACCCAGTCACTGCCTCAGCTCCACCTCTCCATAAGCACCGGAAGTTGTCAAGAGCCTACTTGCCACCTCAGCCCTGCCTTCCTGCACACACCAACAGTTGGGGAGCACCATCTCGCCTTCTCACCCCTGCCTTTCCATATCTGGTCACTCAGCTGGTGAGAGCTTGCTTGCCATCTCAGTCCCTACTTCTCCAGTTGTCCTAATGGTCAGATTAATAAATCAGTGTCTGAAAACAGATTCATTTAAGTGTAGAAAGCATAGTAGAAGTAGCAGTGTGAGTACTAAATTTCAGAAAACAGGCCATGGTGAACAAGTCTTAAGTGCAGTGTAGTTGCCAACTGTGAATCTATGTGTTGTGCTATGAGGAGCTGTGATTCCACTTAAGCAACACAAAACAAAAGTGAGATTAGTAAATATGATTATGAATGTTGAAAAAAGAGATTATATTGAGTTGGAGATCCACTTGCCTGTAGATCCGTAGTATTCAGAGGCTTCCACTGAAGAAGATTCTTATCCAGCAAGCTTGTGGTATGAGTTGTTGTAATTATGGTATGAGGTACACAAAATAATTCAAGTGGTGAACAAATATTTAGTTTCAGATTTTTGGTGCAAAACTTAATTTAATAAGGCCTTTAAAAATGAGGGAGATGGGAAGGTATACACACGCAACTATAATCATTATTTTGTTCACTGAAAAATTTGCATTCCCATTTTCTTCAAGATCAAAACATAGGGAAAGGGATATTTGTTTAATTGGGTCATTGTCACATTTTCTAAAAATTTAGTAACCCACAGGGTAGAAACTTTGTGAAACACTCTTCCAGAGAGTCATTCTACCCATACGGTATCCAAGAATACCAAACATTTGAATGGGATTTAGATCAATGAAGTCCAGTTTCCAAAATAGAAGGTCATGGCTATACTACATTGGCTCAAAAGAATGTGAAGACAAAATGCCAAACACTAGTTTTTATATACACAGAACACATTAACATGTTTTTAAAAGTTTGGCCATTTAGTAATATTAAGTTTTCCAGAAGTTTTGTGTGATATTTTGAGTTGTGCTCTGCAATATACCCTGTTAATTTCAAGCTTCTATTAATCAAGTAATGGATAATGGTGAGAACTAAAGACAGTTTTTAGTGGTGGCACACATATAATCCATGATATTATACTTTGGTAGACAATATGCCTATGTCTATATTTTTCTGGATGCCATTCAGGTATTAATATACTTCAATCTGATACCCTTTAGATAAGTCGAAAGCCAGCTCACAGACTATTCAGCAACCATACTTCAGGTTGGTGGAGAGGCTTGCAATAAAACAGCGCCCTTTTTAGAGCAGACCAAGAACATCATGTCATCAAGAACATCATTTCATCAAGAACAGCATGTCTCAGGCTTCATTAGCATCAGCCAGATTTGTAAACTCAGTGTAGTCATTTCCTCACACAGCCCAGTATTAATCACGTGCTTTATAGATGAGCCCACATACATCTGTCAGATTGGGATATGAAGCCAATACAGATAGTCCTCGACTTACGACCATTTGTTCCATGACCATTCAAAGTTATAGCAATGCTGAATGGACTTACAACTGGTCCCTGAAGTTACAGCCGTTGCAGCACCCCCACAATCATGTGATCAAAAATTGGGTGCTTGACAGCCCAACTCCCCCCGCCTATCTCCCCCCCATCTATGCCCTTTTTGCCCCCTGCTTCCCTGCACTCTGCTGCCCCAACTGATGTTCTTGCTCCTACTGCTGTGACCAAGCATGCCTGGCTTGGCTCTTTATGAGGCAGCTGCTGACCCCACGAGATTTTCTTCCCCAGGTCATGCATGTTTCCTCATGAGATCTGGGGAAGATAGCCTCACGTGGCTAGCAGCTGCCTTGCAAAGGGCCACAGGGGGCACACCTTGTCAGCTGCAGAAGCAAGATGGCAAAGATCAGCTGAGGCAGTGGAGCGTAGGGCGGCAGGGGTCTTGGAGTGCAGGATGGCAAGGGCAACTGCAGCTAGGACTGGGCTGGGGCGGCTGCAGCTTTCTGGGGCAGCTGCGGCTTAGCACCGTGCTGCTGGGCTGGGCTGGGGCTGGGCTTTGCGTGAAGGGCTGTGCACTGCGGTGTGACTCAGGGGCTTCTTGCAGCCCCAGAGCCACAGCATGCCAAGAAGTCCCCGAGCTGCAGTGTGGCAAGCAGCCCTGCAAGGCAGGGTGCAGGGCAGCTAAAAGGGCAGGGATGGGGGGAAGATAGGCGGGTGGGAGGAGTTGGAGGCAGTCCCTTACCTTACTGAGGCTCAAGGCTGGGAGGGTCCAGGCCTGGAATGACTTGGACTGGGGTGGGTCCTTGGCTAACGACCAATGGAATTCGCTTAATGATGGCAACAGGGAGTGCCAGGATTGCTGTCGCTAAGTGATGTGGTCATGTGACATTGTGATTTATGACTGCATCACATAGCAACATAAATTCCAATCCCAATTGTGGTTGTAAATCAAGGACTGCCGGTATTGGATTAGAAAGAGAATTGAAAAAATATGTCTTATATACCCTCCTAATAAAGACAAGTTGAGCAACATTAAACAAATTAACAGTTCTTGCTAAGTATGTTTCTGTTTAGATCAGCCTGAGGTGGTGAGGCAGTCATGCTAAGGAAGCAGCATTCAGTCAATTCACAGTTGCATAGATACTTTATTGTATTTTACTATTTTATTTTGCTATACATTGGTCATTGATCAAAATGAAGTTTTTATTTTCTTCTCAGTCAGTTAAGGTTTGTCCAGGATGTTCACCTTCCCATTGTTCTACTTCCTCTCCATTGGTGTTATGCCCACCATCAAACCCAATCTGTCCTTTTTTTACCTTGGAAGACTCTGGTGATCACTGAAGTGCTAATCTGCTTGTGGGTGTAAGCTAACAAATTGTGGATAAAGTTAAACTGCACCCGAGGATTTGTGGATTAGTATGCTGCTGGATCTGGCAGTGGCCTTGGATGCTCAAGTAGTTGCTATTGCTAGGGGTGCTTCTCTGCTCTTTCAACTGATGCTCTGGATAGACTGGTCACAATAATCCATGCCTGGGTCATCTCCCAATTAGACTGTATTACCTACAGTATATGCATTTGACATTGAAAAATATTTAGAAGTCATAGCAGTCAAATTGTTTCCTGTTGCAGTTTTTTACAACCTTGTTGCAGCTAAATGACATGGGAAGAACCCCTTGTTAGTGACTGCTGCCAGTTTTTGATGGTCTAAGCTTCAAATGTATTTATTATTCAAATAAATAATTATCTTTCAAAGATGTTGTGGGTATCACAATATATGCAGAGTCTCCATATTACCAAAGAGTAATATTTTTCACCCTGTCTCCCAAGGTCTTTCCTACATACCATTACACAGTCAGACTCTGACATCAGAATGGTTAAGTGTAAACACAGCAGTCACATGATGTTGTCCCCTCCCTCACTCCATCCCATATGAATTTCTGAAAGGGAAAGAAGAGGCTGACAAAAAGGAGGAGGAGGAGGAGGAGGAGGTGGTGGAGGAGGTTGTGGAGGAGGTGTAGGAGGAAAGAAGAAGAAGAAGAAGAAGAAGAAGAAGAAGAAGAAGAAGAAGAAGAAGAAGAAGAAGAAGAAGAAGAAGAAGAAGAAGAAGAAGAAGAAGAAGAAGAAGAAGAAGAAGATGATGATTGGGATGAACACACATTAGGCTGGCAAACTAAACAAACTTGTAAGTCAATCATCAGGATGGGAGATTAAAAACAGAAACAAAGATATGATTCCTGTTTCAAGGAGTGCCTCTGTGCACCTCCAGATTCCTGAAGAACAGGAATTTTCCTGACTACTCACTCTCTCAGTGTCAGCCTGTCAGCCGTACCAGGTAGACAAGAAACACAACCAGATAAACAAATTCTACTTTATTGTAAAGCTACATTGACAGAATCTTGCAAGTCTGAAAGTACAGTTCTCCCACCTTCACCTTTACAGTCCGAGAATTAGGGAGGGTCCCTTCTGAGCCTTTTACTCCACCCACTATGCCATCTCTTATCTGACCGTTTCTTAGGCAGCATCTTTTCACCCTGTCTCCCAAGGTCTTTCCTACATACCATTACACAGCCAGACTAATAAACATAATTTCATTTACAAATCTGTTGATGGAAGGCAGGAAGCACCTTAGGCTGAGAATGGTAAAAAATCATAGCCAAGGAGTTCAGGAAGGTTATCGCTGAGACTAAACAGCTATGCCAGCTGAAAATTTTGTCATCTTTTGTTCAGGCTCTTTTGGAGGAAGGCAGGTTATTAAGATGTGTACTTAAATATTTGTATTTGTAAAAATCTAAATCTAAATCCAAATCATATTTATATTTGATTTTAATATAAGCAATCAGTAACAATAAAAAGAAACAAGACTGTCTAAGCCACTGTATCCATCTTCATGCATAACAAAGTTGGTATGGGCAATCTTTTAGCAGCTTAACATTTTTTGGAAGGGCAAGAACTACAAAAGGAAAATTATGACATAAAATAGGCAGAACCAGAATTTTCTGGTGTTTTTCCTTGGATGTGAGAAAACATCATGGGGTGGAGCAGGGCATGGACTGAATAACATTCTTTGTACTCTGCTGTTGGTCAGCTGTGTGCTTCAAGATTGATGGCAGGAAAACTGATCATGGGTCAACTTCATACATTTGAGGGGTTGGTGAGTAGAAACAGTTGCAGTGTGGAAATGCCCTTCTTGTGATTTTTTCCCCCTCGATATGTAAGGAGGAAATTGACACCTGCCCATCCAGGTCACCATTCAGCTGAGCTGCAGTAGCGTTGAAGAGAATGCTAGAAAAATCTTGGTGGATCTTTCTAATGCTTGGCATGAGCACCTGAAAGGAGTCCAGCTGTCATTTCACTTCCAGAAGAATCTTTGGAAGTGGGAAGAGTTCTACAGAATGGAGGCTGGTGGTAGAATGTAGGTCAGTGGCCCACGAATGGCCCTGGGCAAGGAAAGGCCCATACAGCGAATTATCTGCTTTACATGTCATCTCCCACTGGGAATGGTAGTCTCTGCTGCCTGCCTGGATCTCCTGCCCTCTGCCTCTTACCAATTCCTTTACATCCTTGGCAAGTTAAGCATTTTATCCTTAAGAAAGAAGGATTGGCAAGGTAGACTGGAGAATGTGAGCTGGAATGTGGGCCAACTTCAAAATAGAGTCAATCTATGAATGAGTTTTCTAGTTTTCCATTTCTCACCCCATCCCAGCCCACATTTCCATTATCATTAAATACTGATGCATTCTGGATGATGCACAATTCCTTGCTGATTTGTGCTATTCTACAACAGGATAAAACATTCCATAGGCAAATAAGTGTTTGAGACAAGCTTTTCCATACACATTAAACTCTTAATAGCACATGGTAATTTTAGCTGTTATTAAAATTAGTTGTTGTCATTGCAGAGTACTGATACCTGGAAATACAAACAGATAAAAATACAATAGCAACCCATTAGGAGGATTATTATTATAGGATTGGACCTAAATGGGAAGGGATTGTTTTAGAGGACAGGGAGGAAGCATAACTAATGAATAATGCAGCTTGGCTCTGCACGATGGATTTGTATCTGCAGCAGGTTGGAATTAGTGGACAGAACAGAGGAGAAAATATTTTCCCTTATAATTATATGTTGCTTTAAGCTTCATGTTTGCTTGAGGTTAAACACATCACAGTGCCTTGGCTCTCGTCTGACATGCTTTGATTACAATGCTATCTGATCAACATTGTATATTTGTGTTTACCTGGGATGGTTCAATTTCCCCACCCATGCTTAGAATCCAAATGGATTCCTGACCTACAAAATTTTACATGCACGTGAAAATAACACGTGTCCTCCCTTCAAATCAAAACCTGCCGGAACTGAACCCACCGCTTGTTCAACTTCCCACACTCTTTAGAGAGGCACTTTGGTTTCAGAAGGATGGTCAGGTAGATAACTAAGATGCTGCTGGTAAGGACTTAAAAACAAAATACATCATTTACTTCAGTGGAAGATATTTTTGGCCTTATCAGTGTAAAATGGTCCAGTCTAAATTCTACCTTGGAATTAAGTCCTATGGCATCAAATGCCAAAGGAAAAGAAAGTCTTCTGGAGAACCTGGAACTAATATCAGGAGGACACAGCACAAACACAAAGAATCTAGTGAGATTGAAGTGCAATAATTGTGACAATTCAGGTAGCAGGAATTATCCAAAAGGGTTGTGTTCAAGGAATGGGAATAAGAAGATGGAAGAAGGAAGGAACAAGAGAAAGATGCCTACCTGTAACTTCTCTTCTCCTTTGCTTTGATATTCAAATACAGAAGCTGTTACCTGATTGTGTGTATTATGTCACAGGGCCAGCAATTGTGCTTGTAGCAAGTAGAATTTTGTCTGGATCCAAAGAACTATAAAATTGTGTCTGAGTGTTTAAACATTTTGTGGTATGACAGAGGAGAGATCAGCTGTTCAGTGTGAAAAAGAAGTCTCACTAAGTATGCTCAATCTCCTGATTTGCCAAGAATATATCTTGGAATTCTGGCCGTGCAGGTTTTTCATCTCCATCATAGAAGATGCATGCTTGTAGGAATACTATTTTTGATAACTTCAGGCTGAGCATTTGGAATGTATATGAGTATTCCTTGATATTTTTCAACCTACAGGATGCAAATCAGCTATAAATGTAAAACACAGTTTAACCTAACACATTGAACAATCAACTTAAATATGATAAAATATTGATTTCTATTTCCTTGCCATTTGCAGAATCTTAATTATATTTGATAAGAAAGCAGCCCCCCAAACATGATCAGTACAGCAGAATCACAAATATCCATAAAGATCAGTCTCAGTAAAAATATGAGATGGTAGATGAAATGGAGCAAAGAGGAAAATAAACAGAGATCCTGATGATGAGTCCATTAAGCAAAAAGGAATAAATGAAGCCTCTGCTGCTGAGGGAAACATCAGACAGAAAGAACCTGAAGAAGCACGAAGGAGGAAATGAGAAAGGGAAGGTCCTGGGAATGCTTCAGAAGGAAGAGGGCAGTTTGGCTTAATGACAGGCTACAGGGCAAAATGCCAGGCACTCCCTAAAATATAAATCAGGATGTAAAAATAATTTATTGTGCTTGGCTTGGGAGACTCACTTAACCTTTCTCCCTCTACTGAAATGTCTAAGCAAACAATATTTAACTACCAGTCATGCAGCAATTAAGCCTCATAATATCCTGCTTCTAAAGCTGACTTTGAGAGGAGAGTTGACATCCACCAACAATTAGCCGTGCGTGTGTCATCATGTCACTGTGCTTATTCTTGAGGCCCAAGAAGGAGGCCGACAATTCCAAAGCAGGAGCACCACTCCAATGCCTGCGGAGCAACTGTGTACAGTTTCCTGCCACACACGGGCTGCGTTAATTTTGGGGCTAGAGTTATTATTATCCCCCCTTTCTTCCATATCACCTGCTCCGCTCTTCTCATTAACTTGCAAATCTTTGAGCCCTGCCTACAAAGGTGAATAGGGCTTGGTGCTCAAGGTATGGCAGATTGGAATCCCTTTTCCGGGAATGTTTGTGGGATGGTGGTGGTCAAAAAGTCAAGAGGGCAGCTGCAACCCTACAGTGAAAGCCCTGCCTCTTTTTCATATTTGTAACATGTAAAACAATGTAACTTGGCCATCTTTTTCTACCTTTCTAATTCCTGGTGACTCCTGGCAGCTGGCATCATCAAATCAAACAAGCATGGAAGAGAGAACAATGAAAATAAAATAAGATCTAAAAACATTAAGCAGATTGTTTAATCATTCCCCCATTGCCCTCTGGAATAATCTGGTCATAAGTGATTTCCAGAAGGCCAAGAGCAAGGGGGCTATGGTCCACTGCTATCTTAAAGCAGTTACTCTATCAGGGACAGCATCACCAGGTCCAACTCCTTAAGTAACTTTATTGACTCCCCCCATAAATGTGCAGTCCTTGGCATTGTGTTCAATAGTAGTGTTCTAGAGTGGTCCTGCCTAAGATTATGGCATTAATCAGAGTTACAAGGAAAACAATTCACCTGAATGTGAAAGAAGACTTCTATGATCATGTTCATATATAAGACAAAACCATATATAAGGTTACTGTATAGATACAAGCAAAATGGGCCCCAAACAAAGTTCTAGGTGAAGCAACTTGTCCGAATCTCTGCTTTTCCTCTGCCTTTTCCAAAAGCAAAACATAAGCTAGAATTTCATTTTGTTTTAAGCAATTCCTAATTTGCTTTTTTACTTCTGAGCTGGGAATTGTGGTTTAAAAATAAATTTCACTGAGATTTAAACCAATTGTTTGTTACCCTATCTTCTGAACAACACTGAACATTTAGACAGCTAAATAAGCTATGTTTTTAAGTTGGAGTGGTGAACAAATGCTAGGGTTTATTTTAAATCATACTTTCTTGGTTCATGTATAACAAGCCAGGGAATCTGCTACTATGAAATGGAAACCTGGTATATTTCTCCTCCTGACACACGGGAGAAGGAGAAGGGACAGGAAGTGCCCAAAGCTGAGTGGACGTCACTTGGACTTCTTTCTACCTGGGAATGTACTTCCACTAACCTGTGTTTCTGTGTTTCTTGCAAATGTACCTTATGAAAAATTATTTACCTTTTTCAGCTTTTCTGATTTTTTTTTTCATATCCTTTCCACTGAACGCTCTCAAAGATTCATGTGGGTCTTGTGCTAGCGATCTATAAAAACCCAAGTCTGATGCCTGTTTCATTTCTTTCATAAATGCAGTCCTCCAACATGCAGTGCATCAGTGTGAAAATGTAATTGCCATCTTAAATTCAGTGACTGGTTGATCGTCTTGAACTGCAATAATTGCAACCAAACACTTCCTTTAATTGCCGATAAGTGCCTCACAGCACTGAGTTGGAATTTTGGTCCATCCATCCCTGGCAAACTGCTTCAAATCAGCAATATTGGAAGGTTTTCTAGGATGAAACTGTTTGTCTCAGGACATGTCACATGTTTGTCTTTTTGTGAAGAGGCTGATTTGGTTTGACCCCGGAAGACCATTTAAAAGACGTATAGTTGTGTGAACATTTACAATAAAGATGGTTGGTTTAAATAAACCTTCTTTTGTTTCATCTTATATCTAGCATAAAAATATTTTTATATAAGAAATAGTTCTACCAACTTTAATTGTCAACCTAAATATCAGATTTTTAAAATCTTTACTGCTCACTCCAAGGAAGCAGTCACGATCTTTGAATGGTGCTTAATTTTGATAATGGGTTGGATGGGTGAGAAGAAGCTGAAATGAAATTTGGACAAAGCAGAGGTTTGGCAAGAAAAAGTTGGACTTGAAGTCCGTTTTGGATGGAATTGTACTCTCCCAGAAAAAGCAGGTTTGCAGTTTGCAAGTGCCCCTTGGTCCTCTAATCACTTGGATTTGTAGTTGGCAGCTGTGATGAGGAACATGTTTACACGGTCACAGCTAACGTGCCAACTGTGACCCTCCTCAGCCAGATGGACTTAATAACAATTATGGATATGTAATTGTTAGATACAACCCATATTGACTGCTGCATTGTATTTTAAACTTTACTCTTGGAAAGCATCTGGGATTTGCCCTTGGTGGGGACTATCTTTTCTACTATGAACTTGCCCAATTTCTTAGATCAGCAGATCTTTCTGAAGATGCCCCTACAGCCAGAAACTTGCATGGCTTCTAGACTATAGAATGCACTGCCCAAGGAGAGATGCTTCTGTCCCAATATTTGTACTGTGTAGTTTTTAATTGTTTAATTGTTTTTAACATTTGTATTGTTTGCATGGCTGTTTTGCTTTTTGATTTTTTGATTCTGTTTCAATTGTAAGCTGCCCAGAGTCACAAATGTGAGATGGGTGGCTATATAAATTGAATGAATGAATGAATGAATGAATAAAATACTTAAGAGAGTGCTAAAAACCTTTAATGAAGTCTTTAATTGTTAATTACTTTACTGATATTGATTTCAATTTCTGGTTTTGATTTAAATTGCACCAACGTTGCTATACAGTATATTTTGCATTTTTAATTATTGTAAGCTACCTTGAGTGTTTAAATGAATAGCATGAGGTATAGATTCAATTATAAATAAAATATAATAAAAATAAATAAAACTGAGCAATGGAATAATGACACACACGCATAGAATAGGTCTTTTTTTTTTTTTCAAACTTTTCTAACCTGGCACTGTTATTCCCAGAATTCCCCAGTGAAGCTCATAACTGTTTGGAAATTTTTAAAAATTCAGGGAGTTGCAGTTCCAACATGTTTAGAGGTGCCAGTTTGGAAAGCTGACTTTATGGCCTTGGTTTTCATACTTAAAAAGTTGGGAACTAAGCAATGATGTAGTGGATTGTCCACAGAAATTGTTGAATTTCCTCCTCAACGATGAAAGTGGAGACTGAACAAATATTTACTGGATACAGTATGAGGATGAATACTGGCCATTTTGCAGAGTTTGAGCTTTAACTCCTGGATTTCCTTTATTATGAAAGAAAAAATGTAGCACGTGTACATATGCTGTAGGACATAATGCTAATAGTGGTGCAGCCACTGTTCCTTTATCTATTTGTAAATGAATATTAGAAAGCAGCTATTTTGCAGGACTAATAGCTCTGGAGCTATTAATGTCTCTGAAGTGCTTTGGAACATGTCAGATGTTAGGGAAGAAGGATTATGTTCAGGCCATATCACATCATTTCTTTTTAAAAATGAGGAAAAAAGAAAATAGTCTTCCAGATGGGATTCTTGGTGGTAAAATGCTGGTTTGATGTAGATTAAGATTAACTTGTACACAGAAGTACAAGTTCTGTGAACAATAAAGAATTGAACAATAATTAAAGAATATCATAACTTGCACTATGCTGATGACACTCCTCGGATAGCTGAACGTGCAATTTATCTGCAAGCTGTAATAATAAAAGTCAAGAAGCACAGTGCACAAATGGGACTATGGTTAAATATAAAGAAGACCAAATGAATGACAATAGGTATAGTAACCAGCCTGAGACCTGACAATGAAGATATTGAAATGGTGAATAGCTTCTGCCTTTTAGGATCCACTATCAACAGTAAAGGAAGCAGAAGTCAAGAAATATGCTACAGATTAGCTCTTGGTAGGGTTGCAGTGAAGGCTTTGGAAAAGATATTCAGATGTTTTGATGCACCTACACCTACAGTACACAGAATCATGCAGGCAATGGTTTTCCTTGAGATACTCTATGTCCACATTGGACTTTGAAGAAGAAGGATAGAAAGAGTATTGAGGGTTTTGAATGTTAGGGTTGGAGAAGACTCCTAAGAATACCATGGACAGCCAAAGGCAAAAAAAAAAAGATCACAGAACAAATCAATCCCGAGTTCTCATGCAAGATGCAAATGACCATTAGGTGAAGGCCCAGCTCCTTTGTGAAGTCTATAATGCTGGGAAAGATGGAAGAAAAGATAAGAATAAGAAGACACCCAGCAGCAAGGTGGATGGCCACGATTGCAGTGGCAATGAATGCACCATTGGAAGACCTGAAGAACCAGGTTGCAGACAGATCATCCTGGAGAGGGTCTACCTATGTAGCTGCCAAAAGCTAACACTGACTTGATGACACATAGTCAGTCAGCCAATGTATGCATATGTTTCTTAAAATCTCACATTTTTAAATCTGCAGGGGAGGAGCCACTGGGTGGGAATATTACGAGCAGGAAACAAGCAGCATGGAAAGAGGTGAACTCATGCTGCTGCTTCTGTGTCTCCAGTCTTTCAGTACAAAGCTTCATTTCCTTGTCTTCTTATTTTAATTATGCATTGGACTTGAATAAACCTGTACATTTCCTAATGTACAGTTAACTGCCATACTGTATCCAGAAGAGTTTACACAGTCCAAAGTCTGACATTAAATAACATCCAGGGTGATATAAGGAAGCTGGAAAAGCAATAATGTCAAAGTTGCAACAGTAATAGGCACTGGTGGCAGGGAAACAGTTGTTCAAGTGTTAAAAAGGTAAAATTGCACCTGCCAGGCAATACAACTCGTCAAACTTGCCTGTCCTGACAAACCCAGAATGTTGGGGTGATGGTATGGACCCAAGCCACCCTGGTCAAGTTGAAAGGCAGTCATCTGATAGCATTGTTTCAGGTCAGAGCTGAGAAGAGGAAAGAATGAGGCCAAACAGGCAGAGATGAAAGAATAGATGGGAAGTGCACCGCCAAAGCTGAAGAAAGAACGGGGAAGCAAGGTGTGAAAGCATAACGTTATTTACTATGTGATCTTGGCAATGAAGCATCCATGGCTACAGTGACAATAGTTGAGTAGCATCTCTGATTCTTTTGTCTGTTCCAGACATTTAGCAACTTATTGCAAACGAAGGAGGATATATGTGAACACAAGTCAAACAGAAAACAAGCTTGTTTTCTTGGTTGTTTCCAAGGGAAGCTTTTATTATGTGAATTGGTCCACTCCATTTCTGAAACTTGATGAGAAGACAAGATAACACAGTCTTTCATTTGGAACCCTTTCCCCGGCCCCTGGTGTTTCTCACCAATTACTCCATATGCCTTTCTTTTAAAGAAGGGAAGGTGGAATACTTGTTCTTATAATTAGTGGTGCTACAGGCTCTTCATATTAAATGAAAATAGGAGACCTGTGGTCTTCCAGGTGTGGTTAGAACTACAATTCCCAGCATTCCTTATCATTCTCCATGCTGGTTGGGACAGTTGATAATTAGGGTGCAGTGATGTCTGGAGAGCTGTAGATACCACACCCCAGATTCAAAACATGAGTGGGAACTGTATCCACCCTGAAACTGGATGAGGATTTAACGATTGCATGTGCGTACAAGTGCCCATACAAATATTGACATGCACATTCTACTCCTATCCAGCAGAGATTATTCTCCTGTCTGGTGACTCTGTTCAGGATCACTGCTCACCCACTGCCATTAGCAAATGGAAAACCAACCAAATAAACGAAGTCCAACTTAAAACCAAATGCACTGGTATTTCTCCCACCAGCATCTAGCACCTAGAATCTTGACTTGTGGTATCAACGCCACATAAGGACTAATGCTTTGATATGAAACCTGCATCCTCTAGATCCTGTTTAGACTTGTTCCGTGATGAAAAGAGCACCACGAAGCTCTTTCATCATTGCCTATGAATCATTGTAGCAATCAATGAGAAGAGAGACAATGAAGTCAAGGGATGAGATTGTGGCTCAGTGAGAGAGCACATAATTTCCATGCAGAAGGTAACAGATCCAATCTTTAATATCTTTAGCTAAGGCTAGGAAACTCCCTGCCTGAACCTCTCGACAGCCGATTCAATAGAGGGCTACATAGACTCACAGTCTGACTTAGTATAAGGCAACTTCCTGTTTTTCTAGACTGAATTTCCAGAAAATATTGTAAACCTTGACTCATCATATCTTCCTATAAAAGCAACGTGAGTGAGAAATGCAGTCAGAAGAGCAGTACGTGCTGTATCATTAAGTCAGAGAGAGGTCAGCAATGCAGCATCTGTGGGTATCAAGGCAACTGCAATGCTCTCCAATGTGTCCTTGAAATCTCCATTTCTTAAAAAGAAATAATTAAGCCCCAAATATAATAAGACTGCTGAAACTTGTAAGATTGAAATGGTGTCTCTGGCAGGAAAATTCTTGCATGTTTTCCAATGAGATTGCAGAAATCGTATTTTGGCAATTGGACAACATTGCCACAACTAAAAATACATCCAGGACTTTTTGAAGCTTTTCCATTGTGCAAAAATGCAGTGGCCCTTAGTACTTGAAGATGGTCCATCTAATATAAAAGAACAACCTTCTTCAAGAACAATATGCAGAAATAGTGCAAGGTTTGCTTTAGCAATCTTTTTTTAAATATAATTTTTATTGAGAGTTTTAACAACAATAAGAACTAATGCAAACTAAAGTAGAATGAGAAAGGAGAAAGAGAAAGGGAGAGATAAAAGAAAAGGCTAAAAGTGCCAAAAAGAAAAAGTAAGAGGTAGACAAAGAAGAAAAAAAAAAGTAGAAAAAAGAAGATATAAAAAGAGATATAAAGAAGTGGTTTCGGATCTTCGCAGCAGCTATAAGTACAATTATATTTTAACCTCTCCCTCTAAGGTTATATCATGACTCTCTTCTTTCTATATTCTATCCTGTCTACTCATCAAAACCATAAATCACAAGTCCCTTCTTTTCTTTTTTACACAAAAACTCCATAAACCACATATTTTCCCACTGTTCCATTTGTATATTATAACCAAAATTTTTAGCCCACTGTATCATACATTCTTTGACCTGTTCTTCTGTTTCACATTTCAATAAAAGTTTATACATTTTAGCAATTGCATGTTACAGAATTCCGTTTCAAATTCTGTCTTATGTTGTTTAATACCATGAATTCTTTTATCTACTTTAAATCTTTCTGATAACTGTAAGTAAGAAAACCATTGACAGCTATGTCCCTCTGCCGCCATCTCTTGATTTTATTTTATATTCCCCTTGGTAAAATTCTATTGGGTTGCTTTAGCAATCATTGGCCTGTGAAGAAGTCTAATTTTTCTTAATTCAGAACTCTATGGATGCTAATATTTGAATTCTGTGCAAGAACTAGAATGATCTTTGTGAAAGGAGAGGCACGTGGAGCTGGAAACGTCTGCGTCCCACCTTCCCCCTCTGTATCTTTAAGCCTTGCTCTTAAGGGAATTGTCAAGATGGCCCTTTAAAAAAGGGCTTTGGTGGAAGTCTCAAGGAACCAGAAGCACAACTGTGCTCGATCAGCCCCAGTAGTAACCCAGAAGTGGTTGATACCAAAGCTAACAGAGGCCCAGGTCCTGATAACCTTTTGTGGCTTGCTAGGGCACTCAGTGATCTTCCCCAGGTTCCAGTAATCTAGCAAGGCCTGATGTGCAGGCAGCAGCTATTAACCTACCATCATTACAACATGGCAGCAATGAAGTCTACAGGCCACCAACCCCACTTTCAGGCAGTAGGCCAAGCTACTCTCCAGAAGAGGCTCTTACTAACAACTTCTGTGCCATATCAAACTAGCCAGCCAAAGCAGCTGGAAGAAGATGGTCAGATCACAGCTGGGAAGAACAGAATGTGGCATATTAACAACTTTCAAGGAAGAGAACTGAGGGTAGAAGGTTAGGCATATAGGCATAGAACTATAATAGGATAGAATATATACACAAAATATGAATATAAGAGATTAATTAAAATAACAGAACATTATAAGTTTACAATATAAGGCATAGCACTATAGCTTAAACATTAGGTGAGTGGTAAGATGGAATCATAAGAACTAAAGCTGAAGTTTAGGAAATAAGCTAAGTTAGTTTCTGCAGTAGCAACAGAACAACAAATCACATTTCTGTCCTGTCACTCTTCCTGTGAGATCTCAAGCAAGTCCCATGGCTGCAATTTCTCCAGGATACAGGTAAAGAAAGGATTACTCTGGAAGTGTTAAATACCCTGCATTTAGAGCTTTGAGATCTAGCTGACCAAAAGAACTAAACAATTATTGTAATGAATTTTAATTAAAACAAAGAAATAATGTATCTTGGAAACCTGCACACATAACTTTTTAATTGCCACATGTTGTTTATATTTAAATATATGATGGAGGGCAGCGTAGCCAAGTTGCCTATGTAAACTGCTGGAAATGTCACATGATGGAAGGGAGACTTACACATAGGATATGAGCTTGTCCAAGTTTATTGTCCCATTTTAGTCTAATGTTGATATACTTGGGAATATGGCTTTGGGAAGAGTATAAAAAGTTGAAATGCATAAATCTGATGTTGAATTATATATCAAAAGTTTGGAATTTATCAATAGGTGAAGAACTCTGGAACTATTAAACATGAGATTAACAAAGTATTTTTTTTTGTTATGATCAAAATTTAAGTTTCTCCAGATTTGCAAATTTAGAAGACTGATGATATGTGTTCAGTCTCTGCTCATGAATGGTAAGTAAGTATGTAATAAGTTTATTGTTATGTCCACAGGTTGGAACAATGTAATATAACAAAAAAAAGGGGGGGGCAATAATAGTAATAAAAAGGAATGAATCCATGCATGAAAAGAATGCAACATACAAAGGAATTAAGTGGAATTAAAAGCAGTGCTATAATTTAGAATATAAACATTTCTGAGTTGAAAGGACAACATTGCAGACATAGTGACCTAACAAATGGAATCAGATCCCTAAGAAGATATTCAGTTGTTCTGGATCTGACCCCTTAGGTTTGTCTGGCATCATTGTCTCCCCCCTAATTGCATTATAGACAGGGCAGTACGGAATGACGTCCTCTACTTGGCTGGTGTCATAAAGACAAAGGTGCTGTTCCACTGGATGCACAAAATTTCCCCTTGAGATACTGTATGCAGAAGGCATACTCTGTAAGCAGAGGAATATAAATGTCTTCCTCAGTGAAGCATTAATAATGTTAACCAGATTTTTTAAAATATGTACTATAATACAGTTGCATTAGGCACTCCTGATCAACATATACATTTCAGTGAATAATTGACAGAAGTTGAATTGAATTGAATCAGTGACAGTAGTTGACACAACCTCTACATTACGCAAAGTTAAAGACCTCTTTCTTTACCATTGAATGCATACTTACTATCTGTGTGCAGTTGTTTACCAATGCAAAATAAGAAAACAGCTAATATGGAGGGCACAGAAACTTGACACTTTATCAGTGTTATTATATTCCGTTTCTGCTCCATGGAATAATTGTTTACAAGCAACTAAAATTTTATTTAACAATAACATTGTCTATATAGATTATATGAGTATAAATTATTTCTGTGGAAAGATGCAGAATGATAGGGTTTTTTTTGTTTTTTTTTTACAGAAGAACTGCCAATTTTTATTTTTTGCTTTCATTTACTGTATATGTATTATATACTTTTCCTATCCCTCTTTTCTCCTCTATTAATTGTCAACTATCGACTCTCAATTATCAACCATCCATGCTTAATGGTATCCTGCTTCAAGGTTCTCTTGGTTTCCTACCTCCTTATCTTCTAAGACAGCACCCAGTTAACCCCTTCTTTGCTTTAGTGGAATTCAAGACAGCATCTGTCATTGCATCACAGAGATTACAGGGATTCCCAAGACCACAGGCCAGACTGGATTCAAAATAACAACAAGAAAATGGCAAATGAATTCCATATTGTTGTCAAGAAAATCCCATGGATGGGTTCATGTAGATATAAAGAGTAGAGTCTGATGTGAAGGATGCATTACATTTTTAGTCCTTTCACACACTCACACACACACACACACTTTAAAGAAAGTACATAAGCAGGGAAAGAAAAAGAATAAAATAAGAGTAGAATGGGCAAACAACTGATTTACAAATGTCATAGACAGTATGATTTTCTAGTATATCATTAACTAATTATAAAATTTAAATATAGATGTTATGCAGGGAGAAACCCAAATTTTGGATGTGGTAGAAATCTGTTTCCAAATTGAATTAAATTCTGTGTCAAATGTACTTTTGAGATATGATGTTATTCTAGACAACAAAGCATATTCCCACAATTTAGTTAGCCATTCTTCCATGGAAAGGATCAAACATCTTTTCCAATAAAAGGCATGTAGGATCCTTGCAGCATTTTGCATGTACAAAGCTAATTCAATATACTTTGTAAGAATATTACTTTTTAGTCCTCTTAAGCATAGCTCAGTTCTAGACTTCCTTTCTCTCAGGACACAAACCAAGCTGTACACCTGTGTTTCAAACTCCTATTAGAGAGCTATATGTAACTGCTTACATTAACCTGTTTGAATGAATGATAAAGGTTGAACAGACTGTACCCAACATTATATCTACAGTAACATTTTACTTATAATAAATAATTCTTAATGGGCCAGGAGGATTAATAATCTGTGCTTTCCTGATTACTTATAAGGAAGAGGCCATTTTGCTTTACTGTTATAATTTGACTGTATTTTGTTAAGACAAAGGAAAAAAAGAATGCCAAGGAGACACTTGTTTATTTAGAATACTTGAGGTGTGGTAATTTTATTACATGTAATCATTTATTTCCAGAAGACTTTGAAACATTCACTTAGCATTCAGACCTGATGGAAACATCAATACACGTTGGAATGGGATAGATTTTGAATGACTACTGTACAGGTCCAGAGTGCTTGGATCATTTTGTAAGCAATGATTTATCCATTAGTATGCATTAATGCAGTTTACTGCTGCAAGGGCAAGGGGTAATGACTTCAGCAATCACACTTGGTTCAATCACTCCATGATTGCCACTCTTTGGTAGCAAGGCAACCCACGTTATGTGCTATCCCATAATTCTGTGTCAAGCCCCACATTCCTGGCAAACCAAAGAAGTGAGAGATGTACTGATTTCAGGAAGGCATCATTAAAGCCAATCAGGGGTAAAGATATAATATTGAAAACTATAAGGGTAAATTCCTAGGAAGACTCAAGCAAGACAGAATGTGGCTGGTGTGGGTCTTCCGGGCTGTGTGGCCGTGTTCTGGAAGTTTTGTTTCCTAACGTTTCGCCAGCACCTGTGACCGGCATCTTCAGAGTGCAGGAGCACAGACAGGAGCAGTACTCTCTGTGCCCTGTCTGTGCTCCTGCACTCTGAAGATGCCGGTCACAGGTGCTGGTGAAACGTTAGGAAACAAAACTTCCAGAACACGGCCACACAGCCCAAAAGACCCACACCAGCCATCGTATGCCGGCCGTGAAAGCCTTCGACAATACAAGACAGAATGTCTTTGAAATTCTTCCTTCTCACATCTGTCACCTTTGGCCTGTCTACCTCTTCTTCCATAAGTTGAACTCTTCCTCCCTCTTCTACTTCCCATAGTTACAGTAACCTGTTGACACAGGTCCTCAAATGCTATGAAGCTGTTGGAGAGGATGAAACTATTGTACCTGCCATCAGAGTCTCCCTGTCAGCCTCCTCCTCTACCCTGCTGTGATGAGCAGTACTTAGCTTTGTCCCCAAAGACATAGGAGCACATGACAGAGGAAGGATGATTCTTATCCCCTGGGGCATATTCATGAAGAAAGCCACATGTCTGGTGAAGGTTGAGCCACTGTCCCCAATAGTTCACGATGTAGATATATTATTTCTCCCATCCTTCTCTCACTAGGGGTGCAGATGTCTACCCTTATTGGAAAAGGCAACACAGCTCATCTTGGTCTTTGATGGAACCCAGCTTTAGCAAATTTATATTGCTATTAAAGACAGCAACATGTGAATAGTTTAATTGACTATATTTTTATGTCATAGATTTCTCTTTGAAATTTTTGGAAGATTGGAATCTCCCTTGTACCAAGTCAAACTTTGGGTTCATCTTGTTCAGCATTGTTTACATTAGGAATAAGCAACTTGATGCTTTCCAGATATTTTAGAGACTGCAACTCCCATGAATCTTTGCCACTGGCCATACTAGCTAAGGAAGACAGAAGTTTCAAAACCAATCAACTGGAGATAATTTGCTAACCTTTGTCTACCCAAACTGTCAGCAGATTTTCATGGCTTTAACAGGATTGTTTTCACAAAGAAATTTGGAATAAGCTTGTAACCTGAACCGTTCTTGCAAAGTAAGTATTGAACTACAATCTTGGCTTTAATATAGTAACATATGTGGCCCCGATGAAACTCTTCATCAAATGTACTTTACATTGCATTACATTACATTGCATATACTTTAGCTATAATTTTATTGTTGTTATAACTAGCCCATTTATTTCTTCTGTTTTGAGTATAAAAACCCAGCATTGCATTCTTTAAATAGAAAGCAACACCTTTGTTATATAAAATGAGTTAAATCCTTGTTCCAAAAGTGGAAATAATCTATATGCTACTAAAGCACTCATTGTGTTTATCTGTTTGTCTGTTTGTAACCTTAAGTTAGCCCAAATAGTGCATTATGCCACCACAATTTTTGAATCAACGTACCTAAAATCTGCTAACTTAAAGAATGTATAAAAAAATATTCCTGTGGAATTTAAATTTCCACAATATTCAGACCAGTTTTTTTCACAAAGTTGTGGCCATTGCAGCATCCCCGCAGTCGTGTGACTGTGATTTCCGATGCTCCCTGCCAACTTCCCACAAGCAAAGTCAATGGGGAGGCTGGCAGGAAGTCGGAAGTCGCTCCCGCTCCCACTGCTTTTTTGCCTGCCTGTGGTCATTCTGTTTATCTGTTTAGGTAAGTAAATATTGACTTATTATTGAATTTCATTTGCCACTACAATTATTTTTCTATTTATGATATCTACTCTTCTTAGATGATCATGGTACTATCCAGCATTGGGGTAAAAAAAATATATGGTCAGCCTAAAATTTAATCTTTATTCTGGTCACATCAGACTGCACTACCTTTCTCTCAAAGGATGATCCAATGGTCACAGGGTTGTCTAATCCCTAATAAATGTGGCCTTTCTTGTTTTCTTACTGAGATGTTTTCTTTGATTGGACAACAACAAATAGATACCTTATTGTCAAGTTGTTCACAGCAGATTAACAGCCAGCCACTGAGTCAACGTATTTTCTAATTTGCAAATGAATGTTCTAAGGATTTTGGTGTTATTTGCAAATCTGTTGTGGTTTAAGTGAAAGAAAAATCTAAACAAGTGTCATCTGTATGAGCTGCATCTGTGAGGAACGATGACAAAACCCCAGAAAGAATATAAATAAATATTTTTTTTAAAAAAAACTCCAATGTTGTAAGTGTTTTGGCTCCATACTGAATTAGCAAATTATGTGCAATGAAATAAAATTATATTAATTATTTTGCTGTTTTGAATATCTGTTAAAATGAATAATAGCTGAGTTTTCAGATTCATTATTTTTATGTGGTTACGGCACCAGGCTAGAAAGCAGGAGACGGTGAGTTCTAGTCCTGCCTTAGGCCTGAAAGCCGGCTGGGTGACTTTGGGCCAGTCCCTCTCTCTCGGCCCAACTCACCTCACAGGTTTGTTGTTGTGGGGAAAATAGATGGAGGAAGGAGTATGAGGTATGTTCACCACCTTGAGTTATTTATAAAAATAAGAAAGGCGGGATGAAAAATCTAAAAAACCAAAAACCATTAAATCTAAAAAACCAAAAATCATTAAATACTCTTTTCTTTAAAAGGTACCCTGATTAAATGAATTTTTGAAATGTTCTTTCCCTTTATTGCCAGAATTTTAGCTAACTTAATACTCGCATTCAACTTATCTTGTATAAATTATACTTACACATTATTAAATAAAGTTGTCATTTTTTATAAACTGGTTAGCTGTGTAAATGAGAAACAGACTATAATAATGCACCTCCCCCCACCCCCCATGGCTAAGATACTATGCTACCAGGAGAAGAACCAAATAAAGCCAGTTTTTTCACAAATGGAATTATCATGTAACATTAAAATAAAGTACAGAGACATTGGTGGTATTGAATATTTTCAATGCATATAAATTCATAATATTTCATAATATATGTTTATAGTATTGTGGGATCAAAACGCAGGACACAAATGCAGAATAATCAAGGCTTCACTGCAGCGTTTATTGAGCAGTACGTACTGGAGGGGGACCCCACCAGAAGTTAGTGGGAGGCACTCCCC
Organism: Python bivittatus; assembly: GCF_059951505.1. Lineage (NCBI taxonomy): Eukaryota > Metazoa > Chordata > Lepidosauria > Squamata > Pythonidae > Python > Python bivittatus. Next base: position 13,663,707 of record NW_028277040.1, read on the forward strand.
TAAGGCAAAATGGATCCTCTGATATTTATACAGTTCTACAAGAAGGGGAAGGGAAAAAGAACGTCTACGCATACATATTCATATGATGATGCAGGCATACCTAAGTAAGCAATAGTTCTCAAGTTACTCTCTGTCCCTCTGTTATCTGCTAGTAAAACAATAGTGTCACAGAGAAGAAGAAACAAATTAGTTCAAGGTGCCAAATGCCAGAAAGAAGGTATCCTCCCTTAGGGCAGATGCCTAGGTTGCTATGGGGATGTTTGTGATAAGGAGTTTACAACCGGCCTGGTTCACATCAGCTTCAAGGATGCTTCCACATGCCTTTATGTTTCAATCTTATTAAGGTGATCCCATTCATCTGAGGCCTCTAAAAACTTGTTTTTTTCACCCAAAGATTCACTTAAAGGTATATTTTTCTCACAGTCCATATGAGCAGAAATAATGTACATCCATGCTATTAAGTTTATGGCACTTTTTGTTGTGATATTTTTCCAACTGGTGCTTTTAGATGCACTCTATGTTTCACTACCAAGCAGCATGCTAATATTCCATTAATTGTTTAAAATAATAAATGATGATTATTGATGCCATCAACAAACGTAGAACTTTACAGAATAATAGTGAAAAGGCAGATCTTTGTTCTAAGATCTTTCTCTCCTCTTGATACACTCCAAACTCCCTACCGTTTGAGTGCTCCTGTGCAGCATATCTTGCTCACCAATGCAAGCCTTTTGTGACTCTTTCAAAAAGACCTAGGAACACACAGAGCAAACCAGCAGTAATTATTTGCTAAAATAAAACAATGGGAAAGAATGTCACTTTCACCTTTACTCCCAAAGAAAAGATCTAAACTGAGAACTTTCACTTTAGTTCTAAGAGCTGAGTTTTGATCTGATAACATGCAAGGTGCTGAAGACAGCCTAGCCCAATCTGAAGTCCTCCATTTATGTTGGCCAACAATTTCCATCATTCAGCATGACCATTCAATGCAATGGTTGGAGATGATGGGAACCAAAGGCACCTGCAGGATCAGAGGCTTTTGTCAAAATAACAAAATCGGTGTTATACGATTGTGACTCAAACTTTGTCCCTTTCATACATGTGTTCAGTGTCACAATGCATCTACAAAATGAGCAGAGCTTGCATCATTATGGCATGATGCTGCTTTTATCATTTCACTGCCCCACCCCACCTCTCTTCATAGCATATGATTGATATCAGGCTGGGGAAGGTTTGCTTAAGGAAAATCAATCACATTCAAAAAGTAGGGGAGAGGGGACAAAGGGTTCCATCAACCAGTCCTTGATTCATAAGAAGCTATATTTGTATTGTTTGAGAAAGGCAAGCAAAGCTTATCCTAGAGTAGAAAAAACAACAACAGTTCAACTTTCCTGTTTGAAATTATGGTTGTCTTGCTTCATGGTTCCCACTAGAAGGTAGTGCTCACTTGCTTTGCGGGACTTGTAGTGGCTGCAAGATTCACTTATTCACTTTCACTTATTCACGCATGAAATGTCAGCAAATAATTAAAGCCAACGGTGGCAGATGCAATTCCTCTGCAGTTAAAGCTTATTTAATGTCAGTGTCATCTTGCTTCTCTTTGATTTTCTGCAGGCAAAGCTTTAATAGTAAGTCTGTCTCTGAGGAACAAACAGGAAACCATTTATACAGTGGTACCTCGGGATACGAACTTCATCCATTCTGTGACTCTGGACGTATCCCGAGTTGGTTGTAACCCGAAGCAAATTTTCCCATAGGGTTCAATGTAAATCCGGTTAATCCGTTCCGCCCTCCGAATTTGGTCGCAACCCGAGGCAAATTTCCCCATAGGGTTCAATGTAAATCCGGTTAATCCGTTCCGCCCTCCGCCCAAATTTGGTCGCAACCCGAGGCAATTTTCTCTTCAGAGCCTTACTCCCGCCAAGCCTGCTCTGCATTTTCTTTGGAGCCATGCTAACACGCACACCAAAAACCTTCGCAAAACACCGCAAAACACACCACAAGCCTCACCAAACGTCTCCTTGCTACCTTGCTTCCTGCCCACAGGAAGCCGCGACCGCGTGGCAGCAGGGAAAATGGCCGTGGATCCGGTTCGTAAATCGAGGCGAGTTCGTAACCCGAAATGCTCGTTAGTAGAGGTGTTCGTAACCCGAGGTACCACTGTAATTTTTAAGAGAAAAAGAGCGAACGAACAAGCAAAAAGAAGAAAGGAAGCCATTTTGAGGCACTGTGAGGGGTTTGAAAACGCTTTGCTGGTGACCTTCTACCGCTGTACCATTGAGAGCATTTTAACCTACTGCACCTGTGTATGGTTTGCTAACTGCACAGTGGCAGATAGGAAAGCGCTCCAGAGGATTACCATCACTGCCCAGAGGATCATTGGTTGCCCTCTCCCCTCTTTGGAAGAACTTTATAGTTCCTGCTGCCTTAAGAAGGCTCAGAATATTCTTAAGGATCCATCCCACCTGGGACATTCTTTTTTTGAACTATTACCATCTGGCAGACGGTACAGGATAATGAAAACAAGGACGAATAGGCTGAAGAATAGCTTCTATCTTAGAGCTGTAACTATAGTGAATTCTATCATATAGTGCAGTATTAATGCAGCATCAGGGGTTGTGCAATATGGAATGTGAAGGTTGTGTTATATGTGTTTTATGTGTGTTATGTGTTTTATGTGTTCTATGGTTTTTATATTTTTAAAGCTGCACTGGGGTGGCATTTAATTTCGTTGTACAAGTAGTACAATGACAATAAAGATTTCTATCTATTAAATAATTCACATCCATTCCCACTTGGATTCCACAGTAAAAATAGACTTGACTCTGTGATGGTGACTAAAACATAAGTTTGTCCAGTTTTAATGGATGAATGTAATTTTATATGGACTGAGGACACGGACAAGTTTTAGGGAGAGCAAATCCTTCTGTTGGCTGAGAAGAACTGCCAAAGAGGGATGGGTGGGACTACAAATGCTTATGTGTAAGAGAACTTTGTTTCATCTAACAGAAAAAGCTGTAAACATAATTAATAAACCACCCTTAGATCCCAGCTTGCTAGATAATTATTGGCCTATTCCCAAACATCCTTTGTAAATAATTCATGTTTGTAATAAGACTCCAGGTTTACCTGGATAAATTAATCTGGATACCTTCGAATCTGGATTCAGGCCTGGTAAACCTTGACATAGACAAGTTCATGCTATTTCCCCTGAAACTGTCAGCCACATTCAGTATAATGAGATGGGCGATGACAAATTTGAAATATAAATAAAATAAATAAATAAAAAATAATCAATTGTTATTGGACATGGAAGGAAACGGTTGGTGGAAGAGTTCTCCCCTCTTTGGGGAGATGATTGCTCAGTTCAGCTCCTCAGGATTCTATTCCTATTTTTCTTCTGGTAGCGGCTAGAAAAGGTTCTTCAGGATGAGATCCATCACTGTAGTGATAAATCACCTCTCTCTTTTTCATTGGCTGCTAAGGACGCTTGGGAATTTTCGTCATTTTCTGGATATAATTGTTGGTCTCGAGATCATAATGGTGAGACTCAATCCTGATCAAACAGAAATCTTGATTATTTGATGAGTCTGAGATGGGATTAAGAATGCAGTCTATTCCGAATGGGGTAAAGCGTTTGATCTTTGATCCAAAAGACAAATGTGCAGCTTGGGAGTGGCTCTGTTTCTGATGTAGATGGTGGACATGATTTGGAGTGCCTTTATTCTGCTTCGGATGGTATGCCAGTTGCTCTCCATCCTGAAAAAGATCTTCACATTTCTGTTTGGACTACTACGGTGTGCATTACACAAGACTAGCCTTGAATAATGCCTGGAAAGTCCTGATGGGGCAATACTGGTTCAGAGTCTAGCTTGATATACAATTAAAAGATTAATAGAGGTGAATATGTGTAGCTCAGGGTTGAACTGTGGAGTCCTTGGGGTTCTCTGAGCTTGGTTCTTTTCTTGCAAATGTTTCATTACCTGGCTAGGTAACATCTAGCTGAGCGCATCCATGAGCACCAATTAGCAGTCAGAAGACATGATGAAAATTCCTTAATCTCACAACACATGGACAGACTTAACCATAGATTTAATTGGGAAACTGTCAGCATCTTAGACCAAGCTAATCCAAAAATGCAACAGAATTCTTGGAAGCCTGGTATTTAGACTAGGCAGCAATTACCAGACACATCTACATACTAATCAAAAGAGTCAAAAGACCAGAAGATCACCTCACCAGCAATCATCACCCAGATAAGCAAAGGTTACCACCAGGCACACAATCAAGCAGTAAACAGATGCTAATCAAGGAATTACCAGAGGAGCAAAACAAAACCCCCATCCCCACCAGCACTGGCAAGGCAGGCCACAGTATATAAGAGAGCAAACCCCATCCCATTTTAGCACTGAAGATGTTACCTAGCTGGGTAATGAAACGCTTGCAAGAAAAGAACCAAGCTCAGAGAACCCCAAGGACTCCACAATTAAAAGACTATATTATACTCACTTATAGTGGTTTCTAAACTGTTTTTATGCTTAGTCCAAGGTGTTAGTTGTGTCAAGACTGCCTCCTCCTATCTAAACTTGTCCATACTTTATTGTCTTCAACTGAAACATCATTGTATACCACATCACCCCAAAAAATCCATTTAGTGGGAATACAGGAGAGAGCCTTCTCTGATAGATTCTTGATATGGATTTCTTTTATTGGAAAAACTTTATCTGGAGTTGCTCTTTATCTGTCACCTACAAGTACAGCGTATATCAGGGACATTTTGGCAGGCAAGGGGGTTAGGCAAAAAAATAAAAAATAAAAATCAAGAGTCCTTTCCATTTTTCATGCCTGTGCAATGAATGTGACCCCCCCCATCCAGCTGCAGACGCCCCCGATGTGTATGTCTGGGATGTCACGTGACAGAATGCCAGAGGTGTTTACCTTCTCCATTTTCTCAGATAGCACCTGTTAAAGCTTCCCAAAATTAATCTAGCACATTTGGTGAAACGTTAGGTTAATATTTTTTTTTCTCTGCATGTTAGTTTTTCACTTGACTTAGTTCTGTGCAGTGTGGTCAAGCACAGCTGCATAAATGAGCTGATGCAACCCCCTGTGGAATGTGTGATGTATAGAGTGTATATTATACAGCAATAAAAAGGATTCCGTTAAGGCGCAAAGGAAATATCAATAATCACCCTTCCCAGCAAGGATGAACAGACTAACTGGCAGCCTAAGAGTAAGCCCTTTTTTCCCGTGGGACTTGTCAGTTACTATGCTTTGGAGATTGATCTCAAATTGACACTTCCAATGAAAACATACAAAGATATTTAACATTTCCAATCTTATCAAAGCAACATTAGAAACCAATTATTACAGCCAGTGGTGTCCACAGGGAGGCGGCAGGTATGTGTGTGTGTATGTGTGTGTGTGTGAGCAGCATTGTGGTGTCATAACCCGAGCCCCATCCCTTATCTACATATATTGTGTTATCCCCTATATTCCCAAAAGGGCAGAGTTTTGGCACAATGCTGCAATGATGCTTTCATCTGAGGAAAGCATTGGAAGGTGTTGCCAATGATTTCAGTTGGGATCTTTTCAAGACAAAGCAAATTTTGATCCTTCATAACAAGATATGAACTGTGTTCTCATGTTCAGCAGCAAATGAATAAGCCACAATTTCTGCATTCACATGCAAAGCCAGAACAATCACGTTATGTCTTAACTATGATGGCATGGTTAACGTGTGAAGACATAATGTAAATTGGTGCTTTTGGCCTAACCATTATGGTAACTTGCTTCCTTTTTTGCCATTGTGGTTTGTAAACTATGGTTCAACATATTGTGAGAACACAGCCATAAAGGCCAAACTGCAAATGATGTGGGAAATCTGGGATCATATCTTCTAGCTGTTTGTTGTTATTTCTGCATTGCTTGAAGTTTAATTGAAGCATGTCATGATGAGGCAAAGGAATATTTAGTCTTTTCCTATGATACTTTTCTGATCAAAATTACACCATTCTGTAGACTGCTGTTGTTTGCCTCACAAAGGCAACAAAAAACATAGATAATATACCATTTGGCCCTGAGGAACTATTACTTATTAAACATATTTCTATACCACTGTTTAGCCAATGGATTAAAGAACAAGATGTACAATATCGAAACAATGTGCAGGTATAAAACAATGTCCTTCATAATTATGACTGTTAAGCAAGACATATACATACAGTACACGAACACGTGCACATGCGCGCACACACATACACACACTACAAACAAACTCAAACGCTTCTAGATCTATTGATCTTAGAGGCAGCAATCCAGAAACATTGTGTAGGTATTCTGTCTTATGGTCCTTTATTTATTGGAGAAAAGAAAGTTTTGGGGGGAAAACAACCTGGACACACTCGAAAGATGTCATCTGCCCCACAATCCCATTTTCCTTACCCTAGCCTTCCCTCCCTGTTGGTGCAGCTCCAGCTTCTTTGCTCTCCTGATTCTCTTTGCCAGGCGATGGTTTCTGCTCCGTCCTCTTCTTCCTCGTCTTGCTGCTCTTGTGGTCACTGGAGCTGTGTTTTCCGGTCTTCCTGCAGTCTCGGCTCCAAACGCTGCCTCAACTCATTTGAGCTAGTTGTTGTTCAGTCGCTGGCCTTGATCCCAGTGGTCCCTGTTTCTGGGGACAGGCTGCTTGCGGACCTCTTCTTTCTTCCACTTACTCCTGCCCTCCTGCTTACTCCTCCCCCATTGTCTGAGGTTAGGTTGCCCTGACCCTGCTGATCTTTCAGAAGCCCTTTAAGGTCATGGGGTTTTATCTTATTCTGTACTGACTTTTTAAATTTTGTTACCCACCCAGAATCATGTTTGCAAGCTGTGTGGCCACATGAATTGATTAAAACCTAAATAAACAAACAAACAAATAACCCAAGATGTTCAGAGAGTAGTAAACTGAGTTCACTGAGACAGAGAGAGAGGTGGCGGGAGGGGGGGAAGAGGGAGGCACAGAGTTCAGAGAGTGGCATGGGAAATGTGGAAGTTTTCAAAAAATGATTCATTTTACACAATGTCCGGCAACAGAAGCAGGCAGAAAGAGAAATAAGAGACAGAGTTTTGGAGGCCTTCTGTCACACTAAAGAGGGAAAAAACTGATAAGAAGTAGTATTTACACACACACACACACACACACACACAAACCTGTGGTAAGGGGAACCACCTTTTGCACAGGCTTCACTTCACTGGGAATGGAGAATAAAACACAGAAAAATGCTTCTGAGCTGAAGAAAGGGGAGATAGATATTTTTATTACCATCATAGACCATCACAGAAGCAGCATATAACAAATTTTGCACCCAATCCAATAAGGACAACCTTAGCTGTAAGCCATAATTAGGCAAACCATGATGATAAGACCAGAGAACAGTAAAAACAAAACTGCAATTAATATATTAATTAGGTAAATGCAGTAACATCAAATTGAAATAAAAAAAGTTACAGTACTATAATTAAAGTGATAAAAAACATAGAATAAAAAAGGCAACTGGCCAGCTTAGAAAATAAAAGCGATTCACAAAATTAGTCAGATTGCTAAGGGAAACTAATAACATCAATTAGAAGATAACTCTAATACTTATCAGTCCACTCTGTTTGGGTTCTGTGGATTTTGTAACAAAGTTTAGAAACATAAAAGAACATAATCTGACAGCAGGTAGTCAAGATAAAACAAATCTAAACATCTGAGAAAGTAGCTATGCATATTTTGTATGGTCTTTCATCATTCCATCTCTTCATTTCTCCCAGCTTTGTGCTGATAGAATCTTCATTTCTATCGCACCAGGAATCCATGTCTTTAGCTTGTGTTGGTATTAGAACAGTAAAAATAAACTTACTTTAGACTGTAAGAAAACAGTGAAGTGATATGGGTGAACACTGTCTGATCTGTCTGAGATTCCAGATCCGTATTCTCCTAAGGTCAGAAGAGTTTCCATTTTAACCCCCTGAAGTAACAATAATTAAACTAATGACAAAGCTAACCCCAGTGCTTCACTGCCTGGCTCCCTGCTTTGCTTAAATTGGATTGAAATGTAAATTAGAAAGAAAGTGGTAGAGCATCAGTTTTGTCCCAGAGTCAATCTCCTGTGGGAAGGTTTGGAAAAGATTCCCTTTGGGCAGACCACAGAGACCAGGCTGAGTGGAGTTTGCCTGAGGTTTCCTGTGGGTTGGAGAGACCCACAGGAAACCTGGCGGCAGGGGACCAGTCCATCCTGAGTATGCCTCAGCTGGTCCCCCAAGGATTTCCTGTTAGGGTCCCTCTGGCCCCAGTCTTGGCTGTGGCTCTTTCTGTGTGGGAGTGGGCTCAGTGGGACCACCTTCTATTATGCACAAATGAGTCACATATTTGTATCATGTTGTTTAAGGGTGCTGTTAAGCACTTTTATAGATTATTGTTTGGTATTGTTTGATAAATAAGGATAGGCAAAATAAGCGAGGGGTTTGGATGCTGGTTCAGACCTCAGAAGATGCATAGGAGGTTATAGGCCTTAGTTAGATAACTTGTTTCCTCAAGAAAATGAGAATGATGAGAGGGCAAAAGTTTATGTAAACACCTTATCAGAATCCCAGCAGAGGAACCAGAGTTGATGGAGGCAGTGATAGAAGTAAGGAGGTATCCTAGAACCAGCAAGAGACAAGATGGAAAACCCAAGAACCTTATCAGGATGGAACAGCTCCTGATCCTGAATGACCTGAGGAAAGCCAACTAATTAGCATCCAAGTTCAGCTGAATGTACCCTAATGATCTTGGCAAATCCCAGTGCACTAAACATATCTGGAACCTTGGACCAATCAGATGTAGCAAGAGGTAAGGACCAAGACCCTAAAGAAAAGAAGAAAAATGGCAACCTTGGGTGTATTCTTCTCACTATCTCTTGTCCTGTTCTCTTCTGTTCTCTAATTAGACTGACCATCTAATTAGGAGAAGCAATGTAACTGAGCAAAGATTGTGTGTGATATATTAGATTTAACAGCTTACTCAATTTTGTATCAACATATTTGCTTGCTGCTTTGCTTTATGGAATAAATCAAATTGACATTTAATCCAGAAAGCTGTGTTTTTTCTCTTCCTCTCAGTTCACCAAAGCCAAAGTTAAACTTGCATTCTGCACTGAAAATTTTCTGCTTAGAATCAAGTAGCAGTTACAATGGGTGAGGGTTTCTTTTGAGGTAAGTTAGTCACTACAGCACATCTATGTTGGGCAACTCAGGATAATTCCAGCTCTACTGACACATGTTCTGAGAAACCAGTTAGTCTGGAATAAGGATTCCTAACCTCCTGGGGAAATGCATAATTTTCAGTGATGCAATAAATAAATGAGTAGGAGATCCTAGAAGTGAATTTCTGGGAAAAGACATGATTCCTAGCAGGTTCTTCAGGCTCATTTTTGGTCACTAGATATCAGTGCTGGCTTGACCATCCTGACTAGTGTAAATGAAAACTATTTCAACGGTGAGATAGACAACAGGTAGACACAATCCACACCAACAGACTATGCCCAGAGGAAACAGAACATGGAAATTTAAAGAGTGTAATGAAGAGAACTTCCTTGTTGAGCGCACACCACTCTCCTCTCCTACTGCAAAACTCCTCAAAAAGGCCACTGATTTAGACTTCCCCCCTTACAGGTACTGTAGTCCTTGGTTAATGACGGTAATTGGGTCCAAAATTTCCATTGCTAAGCAATGTGGTTGTAAAGCACAACGTCATGTGACCATATCACTTCGTGATGGCAATCCAAGCACCCTCCATTGCTGCTATTAAGCGAGAATCATGAGTTGTTAAGCAAGTCCCAGGCAGCTTGCAAGCAGGCCAGCAGGCAGGTAAGGTGCTGTGCCAGGGGTGGCTGCTGCTGGGTGGGGTAGAGTGGAGGCAACTTGCAACCTTCCCTACTGACTTCCCCACTGACTTTGCTTGTGGGAAGCCAGCAGGGAAGGTTACAAATGGTGATCATGAGTGTGGGACGCTGCAACCATTATAAGTGCAAGCTAGTTGCCAAGAGCTTGAATCATGGTCATGTGATTGCAAGGGTGCTGGGACAGCCAGAACTTCGAGGACCAGTCTTAAGTCTCCTTTTTCAGTGCTGTCATAACTTCAAATAATCGCCGAATGAATGGTCGGTAAGCAAGGACTATCTGTACTTACCTGGTGTGCTGCCTGCTTTAAAAGATGGAATGGGATAACAGTCTCTACTGACGTAGCTAGGAAGTGAGGTTATTGCTCCAATAAAAGTCCCTGGACCACTTGCCTCGCTCCAAATGCTCTCAGAAGACTAATGTGAGCCTGGCCCTGCTGCTGCACTTCATATGCCGTAACGACAGCCATTTTGCACATGCTTGAATGAGTGGAAACAGCCCCCAGCCTGCTTATGCATGTGCAAATCAGTAGCAAGTTTCCCGACTGGAAAAAAAGGTAGCAGCTGCTGCCAGGTTTTCACACAGAAACCTGGCAAGTGCAGTTTTGTGCAGGGAGAATTTTTTCCCTTTTTGTCTCCCCTCACTCTTCCTCTTTTTCTTTGTGTACTACTTGCAATGGTAAACGTACCAGGGAAGCATAATGGGATACAACCCAACCAGGGACAGAATAATTTCTATCAGGGTTCAAGGACAGCCACTCAGTTTCACGATTATACAACTGTACGTATCAATGGAGAGCCAGCTTGGTGTAGGGGTTAAAGGCAGTGGGCTAGAACTTGGGAGACCCGAGTTCTAGTCCTGTCTCAGGCACCAAGCCAGCTGGGGGACCTTGGGCCAGTCCCTCTCTCTCAGCCCCGAGAAGCAGGCAAGGGCAAACCACTTCTGAAATCTTGCCAAGAAAGCTGCAGGGACTTGTCCAGGCAGTCGCCAGGAGTCAAGACTGTCTTGAAGGCACTGGGGAAAACAAAAAGGTATCAAGGGCATATACTGAAGAAGAAGAGGTTGCTGAACTCAATGGAAGATCATAACAAGTTAAAGATCAGACACCAAGGAATGTTTTAGTAATTATTGGTGACTTTAACACAATGTTTGGAAAGGAAACTATATTGAAAACAGTTGGAAAATTTGGACTAGGAACCCACAGTGATGCAGGGCAATGGCTGACAGACCTCTGTGTAGAAAGTGGGCTGTTCATTCTGACACATTATTTCAACAATCCAAAGACAGTTCTAGACCTAGAAATTTCCAAAAGTCAATGCTATAATATAGATTACATCTTATGTAGCAACAGATGGAAAAGCTCTATGTTGAATTGCAAAACCCTGCCAGGTACTGCCTGTGGATCAGACCATCACCTTTTAATAATAGAAAAATGTATCAGACTGAAAAAGACTAGAACAGAGCCAATCCCAATGAATCCATTCCTGAAGAATATAAGATTGAAGTTAGAAACAGATTCAGAGATCTTGTGGACAGATAGCCTGAAGAACTGTGGGAAGAAGTTCAAACAATTGTAAAAGAAGAATCTGGAAAGTATATAACAAGAGTCAGAAAGAAACAAAGAATAGGGTCATAGAAATAGCTTAGGAAAGAAGATTGGCAAAAGCCAGAGGCACTCTTGGTAAAGCTAGAGAACTTGATGCAAACTTCCGACAATAGGTGAGAAGAGATAAAAAGGTATACCTGAACTCAGGATGTAGACAAAAAGAAAAAAAGAACAGAATAGGAAGAACAAAGGATCTACTTAGGAAAATCAGAAAAATCAGAGGAACAGTCCAGCCTTGTAATTAATGTCATAAGAAACATGCATGGAATGGAATTAATGATGGAACATAATGTGAAAGAAAGATGGATGATACACATGGAAAACCTGTGCAAGAACACCAAATCAGATGATATTGTATCTGAGAGAGAAGAATCTGAGGAGGGACCCATGGTGCTTGAGGAAGAAATCAGATGGGAAATAAAACAATTTGGAATTAGGGAAATAAAACAATTAGGAATTAGGAAAGCCCTAGAGGTTGATGAAATCCCCACCATTTTTAAAGGAGGCTGGCAAGGAAATGATAAAAAATCATTTATTTAGTCCTTTATTTACTTATTTAGATAGATTTAAAGAATGCCCAACTTCCAACAATTCTGAATGTTTTACATTATGAAAAAGCTAGAAGAATAGCATGATGTTCATTCATTCATTCATTCATTCATTCATTCATTCATTCATTCATTCATTCATTCAAAAAAAGAAAAAAGAACTAAACCAAACAAAATCAAATCTTACAGAGGCTCACCACCACCCTGCCCCAAGGCCTGGGAAAAGAACCAGATTTTCAATTCCTTTTGGAATGTTATCAAGATGGGAGCTATAGGGATCTCTGTGAGGGGATGCCTTTCTATAAAGCAGATGTTGTGGCAGACAAGGAATGCTTCTGAGGTCCCACTAGCTTGTTTAATTGAGGGGACCTGAAGCACACCCACATCTGCTATGGAATATGGAAAAAATATGGAAAAAAAACAGCAAGACCCAAAGACTGGAAAATATCCATCTATACCTCAATCTCTAAAAAGGGAGATTTAAAGAAATGTTCTAATTACAAGACAATAGCCATAATACTACATTCCAGCAAGATACTGCTGAAAATTCTGCAGAAGAGATTAGAAGCCTGTATGGAGAGAGATGTGAACAAGAAGGTTTCAGAAGGAATAGGGGAACAGTGTGCATATGTGTGTGGGGGTGCCTTCAAGTCAGTTTTGACTCCTGGTGACTGCCTGGACTAGACCCTGCAGTTTTCTTGGCAAGATTTCAGAAATGGGTTGCCATTGTCTCCATCCCAGGCCTGAGAGACAGTGACCAGCTCAAGGCCACCCAGCTGGCTTTGTACCAAAAGCGGGACTAGAACTCATGGTCTCCTGGTTTCTAGTCTGATGCCTTAACCACTACACCAAACTGGCTCTGAGGGGAATAGATGATTTAGCTAATATTAGGTGGATGGAAGAAACAGCAAGAGTATATCTGAAAGAGATCTACATCTTTATAGACTACTCCAAAGCTTTTGATTGTGTTGATCATTCAAGACTTTGGAAATCTCTAAAATCAATGGGTATACCCAAGTATCTGATACTTCTGAAATCTCTACAATAACCAGGAAGCCACAGTGAGAATGGAATTTGGTAAGACCGAATGTCTTACCATTGGAAAAGGAGTCAGATGGGGCTGCATTCTCTTGTCATACCTGTTCAGTCTATACACTGAACACATCATGTGGATGCAGGTCTGGAAGAATTAAGGTTGGTGTCAAAATTGGTAGAAGGAATTTCAATAACCTGAGAAATGTGGACGACATTACTTTGGTTGTGAAAACTGAAGAAGGCCTAAGAACAATCATTCTAAAAATAAAACAGCAGAAGGAAGAGGTAGGACTTTCTTTGATCATCAAGAAAAGCATGATTATGTCAACTGGAAAACTAGAGGAATTTAAGATAAATGGTGAGGCAAACTAAGTGGTTGTCAGTTACAATTTTCTAGGCTTTAGAATTAATAAAGATGGTGGGTGTGCAAAAGACATTCAGAGAAGAACAACAGTGGGCAAAAAGGCATTTCAATCAAGATAAAAGGTAGAATGGTCATCTCCAAGGTATTCCCTGTTATGATGTCCAGATGCAAGGGATGGACTCTGTACAAGAGGAAGAGAAGAAAGATTGAGTCCTTTGAACTATGGTACTGGAGAAAGTTGCTTCACCTTGGACAGGCGGAGAACCAATCATTCAATGTTGGATGGAATCAAACCAGAATGCTCTCTGGAAGCAAAGATCATCAAACAAATCCATTATCTTCAGCCACCTTAAGAGGGCTGATACATCTATGGAAAAGATGATAATGTTGGGCAAAGTGGAGAGAAAGAGAAGAAAAGGCTGACAGTGCATGAGGTAGATAGATGGGATATTGGAAGCCACAGGAATGCATCTGCAAGAACTATGTGATGTGACAGAGATAGGACAGCTCAGAGAGCTCTGATCCATAGAGTCATTGGGAGTTGGCTGTGACTCAGTGGAACGTAACAATGACAACAACAACAACAACAACATGAACAGAGGCATCTGTAGGATCCAGGGCTTTAATCAAAATAACAAAAACAGTACCATGTCATCATGCCACAAATTCACCCCTTTCATGTGTGCATGGAACATCATGATCATACATGTGCATACAGAAGGTGTGGAGCTTACGGTGTGATACTGCCTTCCTTATTTGTATGCTGCCATGCGTTTGGATTTGGTGCCATACAGATAAATACATACATACGTACATTTGACCCCCTCCCTCTCCTTCACCCCCAGGGACGCCTCATCTATAAAACTACAAAAATCATTGATTCAAATATTTTATTTGCTGATACAAGATGTTAAGAATATTGTTTATATTCTCTTTAGTTCCTCTTTAGTAACCATGGTCTTAACCATGCTCTTGCACTATGATATGGTCAGTTATACGCTGGTTTAGCTGTAGTCTGGTAATTGTTTCATTGTGCTTTCTTCTAAAAAACATGTTGACCTTGAACTGAGTGAGAGTAGGGACTTTAAGTTCCAATTCACTTTTCTGGTCTTTTATACTGTAACTTCTAACAGTCCTCGAACAGTTGGCTGCTGCTAAGGACTTGAGTTAAACAGGTGAGCTCTTGAAGAATACCAATCATATGTGTTAAATCTCTGATAAATTGATAGATTGCAGTATTTTCTTCAGCCCTTTATACTAATTTTGGTTTTCAAAATGCTTGCAAAGAAGAGGTTCTTTGTTTTCAGACTTCTAGGGCAGCACACAAAATACCAGGAACCCAATGAAGACTCACTGTTCTGCCTTATTTACTTATTTGAACACCTAAGCATTTGCAGTTGTATTATTCGCAGCTTGATTTTTATTTGATTGATGATACCATATCGTAACCTGGTTTATGTCACAAATGATGTTGTCCAATACTAACTGCAATCTATGACTCAGGCAATGCCTACAGACCTCTTGTACAGTTGCCAATTTTTTAGGGGAAGTCATTAAGTTCAAAACTCCCCATATTTCATTACTTGTCTTATTGCTGTACCAGGAATTTTCTCAGCTGCACTAAGGAAAGGAAAGGAAAGGGAAAGGGAAAGGGAAAGGGAAAGGAAAGGAAAGGAAAGGAAAGGAAAGGAAAGGAAAGGAAAGGAAAGGAAAGGAAAGGAAAGGAAAAGAGGAAGGAAAAGAAAAGAAAAGAAAAAAGAAAAGAAAAGAGAAAAGAAAAGAAAAGAAAAGGGAAAAAAAGAAAAGAAAAGAAAAGAAAAGAAAAGATCCTCAAAACATGGTTAGGCATAGGTACTGATTCAAAGCACTGTTGGAAAATTTTATGATCTGTTCAAACCAAGATCAAAGTTTGAAACTTCAATTTTGTAGATGGCCAGCTCAATGTGTGAGAAAGGAAAATGTGCTGAGCATAATTCCTGAGGGAGCACATCCTGTAGCTTGGGAAGAACATAGTCAGGAGGTGTTTGACAAAAGGATTCCAGGAAATGAATGTATCTTTAGGGAGGTTTCTTCTGCTGACATTAACACTTAGGCAGAAGAGCAAAACGTGAAGAAGACACAAACCTTTCCAAAGAAGCAGGCAGATACAGCAGAAAACCTGTTGCATCAGGTAACATGTATATTGCCTGGGGAACAAATGCCTTCCTAAACGATTAACTAGTTGTCAAAAGAACTAACCAGTTGCCAAAAGTCTACTAGAAAATATGCCACCCTGGCTTCTTAGGGCAGGGAATTCTCCCATTTAGGTCAGTAAGAATCACCTTTCTTTGGTCTCCACCAATATTTCAACACTGGATCATAAAGATCAGTCAATCTTAAGATATGGGCAGGCCAATATGAGGCAGCTGTCCCTAAAGCATCCTGGATCTGACTTTAAAGTTAGTCATCGTTATTTTGAATTTCTGTAGAAACAAGCAGATTACATGATGCATATGCTCTATGGAGGTCACATACTTATATATTCTTAATGTAAAATATCTTCTTCAGCTTTTTTTCCCCCATGAGCAAAATCCTTAACTTTAGAGTTTGACGATATTAATGAGAAAGGGGGTTTCTATTCTGCTGTCCTCTTGGATTTTACTATGAACCAATTCCTGACAACCCAGGGTTTTAAAAAAAAAAAAGACATTTCAGAGACTGGCATAGCAGTTTCTCCAGCCCCAGCTGAATAACTTGAAATTTGAGCAGCTGTTCTGGCAGAGTTTCATACTGAGAAAACAATTTTGCTGCCAAGAGATTGTCATTTAAAGTCAGTCTAAAAAGGGGAGGATATGATGGTGAGGAAGCTATGCTCCATACTTGGTGGGAAATTTTGAAAATGAATATGGCAGTCAATACTGAATGGTTCTTTCCACTCTCATTTTAGTACTCTATCTTCATAGTTACTCTAATGATAGTTGAAGCACACGTCACACAGAAATAACATACCAGTTTTGTTTTCTTACTGAAATTGCAGTGAAATACAGAAGGGGTAACACAAGGGAAGAGTCAGAGGAAAGTGGCCATTGAACTTTGAAAACAAATGAATACTGGAGGAGATTTGAGGTTATTTTAAATGAGAGGCTACCTTCTTAATTGAGAATAATCTTTGTTTCTAAAAGATTATTCAAACAAACAAGCAATAGTAAGGGGAGGATAGTTTTGTGATCTGTCCTCCAAGTCGTTATCTTTCATAC
The DNA here is from genome assembly GCF_059951505.1 of Python bivittatus. NCBI lineage: Eukaryota > Metazoa > Chordata > Lepidosauria > Squamata > Pythonidae > Python > Python bivittatus. The sequence continues at coordinate 13,680,396 of NW_028277040.1, forward strand.
AGAGATATGTATGTGTGTGGTTAGAGAAGTGAATAACACTGACTGAAAGTGGTGAGTGGAAACCAGCCAGCAGGGAGATGATAAAGAGGTTATGAGATCATACTAAGAAGAGGAGGAGATGATTTCCAAGCCAAAAAGCTAGCTCCTAGCCAAGAATTTCTGCTCAGAAGGAGGCTCTGGGTTATAGCAATGGCAAGAGGATGCTAGCTCTTCAGTGAGTGCTAACACTGTTTCTTCATTGCAATCTTGGTAATGATGGGAAAGAAATCCAAAATTCATATTATGAGGACTGGTAGACAGGTATACAACCAACATGGAGGCCTCTGTCCTCTCCTGATGATGGAAGTAGAATCTGGTGATCTTGAACAGATCATATAGCAGCTGTTCCCACCATCTCAACCATTTTGTGAAATGCTTCTGAATGGAAAGACTCCTCTATCTGAAAATGGTGCTAGCAACTCAAACAATTCACCTAAACGTTCAAGAATCCCACCCCATCATGCATTCAGTTGATATGGTTTGTAGAGTAAATTCTGCTCGTGACAGTAATTGTGTAGCTTCCTGCTGGAGGACTTGGGATCTCAATCCGCCCTTTGATGATGGATTTATTATGTATTATTACAAAAATTGCATACTGCTCGCCCCAGGACTAATGGCCAGGAAAAATCCACTAGCATCCTTGCAATGAGATCTAGGACCTCAGAAAGAGACATGCTGGAAAGCAGGATGGGCAGTACATTAACAGTATCCTTAACTTGTCCCTGCAGCCCTGCTTCAAGTACAGGGACATACACCTAGGTAGAGTAGAGTGGAGTGGAGTGGAGTGGAGTGGAGTGGAGTGGAGTGGAGTGGAGTGGAGTATTAGGTCACAGCCACAGCCTCAAAGAAGACCCCATGTCACCCCCTATCCCAGCTTTGGAGTCACAGCTGCTAAAGCACCGGAACTCAGGAAGTCAAATCCTGGACAAAGCAATATCCCCACTCTTGCCCAAGCAGGTTTCAGTCATGCATGCCAGTTCAGTATGTTCCTACATCATTAAATCATCCTTGTTTCTTCCCCAGTCCTTTATCTGGGCTTTAGTCTCTGAATTCAGCAATGGCAATGCTCTGGCAGGACAAAACAACATCAACATGTATGTCTCCCAAATTCATTAGTGTGGAGGCCTTGGTGTTCTCTGAGCTTGGTTCTTTTCTAGCAAACGTTTCATTACCTGGCTAGGTAACATCTTCAGTGCTAGAATGGGATGGGGTTTGCTCGCTATTTATGTGCTGTGGCCTGCCTTGCCCATGCTGGTGGGGTGGGGGTTTTGTTTTGCTCCTCTAGTAGTTCCTTGATTAGGGTATTGTTTACTGCTTGATTGTGTGCCTGGTGGTAATCTCCGCTTATCTGGGTGATGATTGCTGGGGAGGAGATGTTCTGGTCTTTTGTCTTCTTTTCTATTGTCTCTCTTGAATAGTATGTAGATGTTGTTTATGTGCCTGTTGATGGCTGCCTTGTCTGAATACCAAGCTTCCAAGAATTCCCTTGCATTTTTGGATTTAGCTTAGTCTAAGATGCTGACAATTTCCCAGTTGAAACTATGGTTAAGTCTGTCCATGTGTTGTGAGATTAAGGAGTTTTCATCATGTCTTCTGACTGCTAGTTGGTGTTCATGGATGCACTCTGCCAGTCTTCTGCCTGTCTGTCCTACATAGTGTTTGTTACAATCCTTACAGTGTATGTTGTAGATGACTCCTGTTTTTTCTTCTTGGGCTACTGGGTCTTTTGGTTTGCTCAAGATGTTTTGGAGGGCTTTAGTTGGTTTGTGTGCTACGGAGATGCCATGTGGTTGTAACAGTCTGTTGGTAGTTTCTGAGGCGTTTCTGATGTATGGCAGTGTGATCCTTTTCATAGCTTGTGTTGGTTGTGTTGTAGTCAGTTGAGTGGTCAGGCACTTTTTGATAAAGTTGCGTGGATATCCATTTTGTTGGAAGATGTTGCATAGGTGGTCTGTTTCCTTTTTCTGCTGTTCTGGGTTGCTGCAATGTGTTTGTGCTCGCTTGAATAATGTTCTTACACAGCTCCTCTTGTGGGAGGCTGGGTTATTACTTCGGTAATGGAGTACATGATTAGTGTGGGTTGTCTTCCGATAGACTTGGGTTTCTAATTTGCTGTTGTTTCCTCTGCTGATGAGGATATCCAGGAAGGGTGGCATGTTGTTGTTTTCTTCCTCTCTGGTGAATTTTATTCATTTGGGATAATCTATGAGATTATTATAACAAAGGTGTCATCTACATACCGAATCCATACTTTAGGTTGTATGTGTGGAAGTGCTATAGCTTCTAGGCGTTGCATTACAATCTCTGCTATGAGTCCTGACAGTGGTGATCCCATGGGTGTGCCTCTGATTTGTTGGTATATTTGTCCATCAAAGACAAAAAGGAACAACTAGAGAAAACACATGAAACCATCAACAACATCTTCAAAGGAATAAAATTCACCAGAGAGGAAGAAAACAACAACATGCCACCCTTCCTGGATATCCTCATCAGCAGAGGAAACAACAGCAAATTAGAAACCCAAGTCTATCGGAAGACAACCCACACTAATCAAATAGTCCATTACCGAAGTAATAACCCAGCCTCCCACAAGAGGAGCTGTGTAAGAACATTATTCAAGCGAGCACAAACACATTGCAGCAACCCAGAACAGCAGAAAAAGGAAACAGACCACCTATACAACATCTTCCAACAAAATGGATATCCACGCAACTTTATCAAAAAGTGCCTGACCACTCAACTGACTACAACACAGCCAACACAAGCTATGAAAAGGATCACACTGCCATACACCAGAAACGCCTCAGAAACTACCAACAGACTGTTACAACCACATGGCATCTCCGTAGCACACAAACCAACTAAAGCCCTCCAAAACATCTTGAGCAAACCAAAAGACCCAATAGCCCAAGAAGAAAAAACAGGAGTCATCTACAACATACACTTTAAGGATTGTAACAAACACTATGTAGGGCAGACAGGCAGAAGACTGGCAGAGTGCATCCATGAACACCAACTAACAGTCAGAAGACATGATGAAAACTCCTTAATCTCACAACACATGGACAGACTTAACCATAGTTTCAACTGGGAAATTGTCAGCATCTTAGACTAAGCTAAATCCAAAAATGCAAGGGAATTCTTGGAAGCTTGGTATTCAGACAAGGCAGCCATCAACAGGCACATAGAGATAAACAACATCTACACACTATTCAAGAGAGACAGTAGAAAGGAAAACAAAAGACCAGAACATCTCCTCCCCAGCAATCATCACCCAGATAAGCAGAGATTACCACCAGGCACACAATCAAGCAGTAAACAATACCCTAATCAAGGAACTACCAGAGGAAAAAACAAAACAAAACCCGCACCCCCATCAACACTGGTAGGGCATGCCACAGTATATAAACAGAGAGCAAACCTCATCCCATTCTAGCACTGAAGATGTTACCTAGCCGGGTAATGAAACGTTTGCAAGAAAAGAACCAAGCTCAGAGAACACAAAGGACTCCACAGTTCAACCCTGAGCTACACATATTCGCTTCTAAATTCATTAATACCTGACTGCCCAGCCTGACTTGTTCTCCATATCATCCCTCAGACAAGAGGATACCTGCCAACACTTTTTCCTCCTTGCTACAACCAGACAGTTTTGTAAACAGTAGAAAGGAATCCCAAACACTGTGATGATCAGGAGTGGGCCTGAGCCCATGGGAGGACTTCTGTGATGTTCTTCATTCCCTGGAGGCATGCCAAGAACATAAGTATGGCACTTGTCAAGAATAGCAGCCTGGTCACTTTCTTTCAGGACCAAAAACTTTCAGGACCAAAAAGCCACATCTATGACTATCATTGAGTGGAGGATATTTGCTCTTCAGTTTGTTAATTATGGAGCCATGGTTTCTGGAAACACAACATTTGTGAGGGATTAGCACCAATAAGTGGTCTGAGGACCACTTTACAAAACTACTGGTTTAGTGAGGAATGCAGGGATGGGACTGACATAATGATAAACCTTAATAGAAATTTTATTTATTTAAGGTCAATGACCACTGAAATAGCTACAATGATAAAAAATGCACATAAAAGCAGGCTCAAATGGGTAAACCCTTAAAATAATGCATCATTTCCATACGGAAAGGGAAAAAGCAATTTATAGTTGACTGCTGATTGTAATAATAAGTTTAATTCCCATTCTTGTTTGATTTCTGAGTGCACCTTGGGGTTGCAGCTACATCTAAGTCCTTTCTGCTTTTTGACATGGCTGTGCATTGACTAGCATTAATCTGACAGATTTTCAGGTGATTTCCTGGGGGTGTTTTGATGGAGTCCATGTGGCTAAAATCTCATTTACAGCCACAGTCTTGCATGAGCCAGGGTGGTTTTTATGTTCTGCTGAAAGGTTTTGCAGGGGGGATATTTGCAGAATCGGTATGGATTGGAATGGCTTGTAAATATTGTTAAATAAACAAGTAAGCAAGCATGATATATATACTGCTTTTATCTGGACAGTCTCTTTTCCTGACAAGTGTGGTTGCTCTTCATGTTCTCTGTAACTTTGGGATTAGAGATAGACAAGATGGTTAGAAGTATGAAAGATTCCAGTGTAGCCCAATTGAACAAGTTAAAATCTTTAAATATTTGGGGGTAGTGAATATTGGAATTATATTGTTCAAAGTGCCCCCCAACTGGCAATAGCCCTGAAATCTTTCTATTACTTTAGAGGGGTGTTATTTATACTGGCTGCTTTTAAACTATTTGCAGCAAAAGTTCATGCCTCTTAGACTCGAATAGCATTTTGGCTCCCTTAGGGAGGGTACGATCTAAGTTTCTTTTTTTTTTTGTAATAATTTTATTAAATTTTTAAACAAGAAAGATAAAAACAAACAAGAACTAATATTTAAGATAAAGGAAAGAAAGAAAAGAAAGAAAGAAAGAAAGAAAGAAAGAAAGAAAGAAAGAAAGCCAAAAGTGCAGAAAGAAAAGAAAGAAAAAAGAAATGCAAAAAAAAAAGACTTCCTATTTTCTTTTACAACAGTATAGGTATAAATTTAAATTGAACTCTTACTCTAGGGTTACAACATAACTTTCATTTTTTCTATCAACTAATATTTTTTGTAATCATCAAACCCGTATTCCATCATTTTATTTTTTTCTGTTTCACCCAAAAAATCCAAAAGGGGTTTCCAGTTGGCATTAAAGCTGTCAATTTAGCCATCTCAGCAAAGTCCATCATCTTCATGATCCACTCTTCCATTGTGGGTAATGTCAAATCTTTCCACCATGGTAAAATCTAAATTTCTAAGGGTTATTTTCCAAGTGATGTAAAGTGTTCCTAATGCGGACCTTCTTTGTGCAGCTGTGCAGCTCTAAAGTGGAGACTAACATATGGCTATGTATCTCTTCATTCTGGTTGAAACGCCTGCTTTTTCTAGTGGACCTAGATCCCTTGGTCCTGGCTGATCGCTTTGAATCAATCTGGAGAAGACTGATTAATTGGAAATTGCAGAGTTATGGCTTTTCACAGGATGTATTACTGATGATGGGCTATATTCAGGCAGTGTCAACCCATACATGATGTTATGGATGTAGAAAGGCAAACATCCCTAGATATTTTTTTAAAATAGGTGGTCTCCTTTTCTTAGACCAGCAAGATATTTAAATCAAATACGCATCCCTATATTTAGGAGAACACTAACCCTAGCAGGAAGGAAAGTACAAGTAAATCCCGTATTCTTTAAGGCTCTCTCCTTATGGAGAAGGGGGAGTTGAAAATACAATCCATGTTTTGTTGTATTGCCCATTTTATAAAAATGCATAACTATGTTTTATTGTATATTCCCATTAATAACTACATTTCTGGGTCATTTGGATTTATTTTATGTACAGTTGTTAGCCGGCCAATATAATTCAGTTTGGGCAATGTTGGGCTTCAGGGTTTAGTGACCATGGTCTAGACAACAGATTGCCTGATGTTTTGCTGGCAACTGTGGCTGGCATCTTCAGAGACAAGGTGAACAGAACCAGGCCACGCTGTTTCCAGTCTGTCTTGCCACCGTCCGTTCAACGCAGAGTTCAAGAAAAGGAAGGAAGCTGTACTTTACCCAGGACCTTCTCTCTCTGCCTTGGCTTTCGTCATCTATTTCTTTTCCTGTCTTTCACTCAGCCAGCCGCCCCTGATTGCCTCAACTCTTTCTCAGTCTTGTTCCTGTGTGGAAGCAGAGGATTGACTTGGCAAGCATTTCCAAACCTCACAACAGCGTTTTGGTTTGTCTGCTAATCAGCCCTGTTGTTGCTGTGCAGCGCCCCCTAGTGGCGAGCAGGCTGCCTTTCGCTCCTTGAGTGAAGCTCTGTAGCCTCCTGTGCGTTTGACCAGGACGCGCGAGAGCCGGAGACACTGGATTTTTTGGGCGCCATCCTGAACAAGGAAGGGCTATCGGCGAATTGTCCTGGTGCGCCGGGACACGACATTGGGGAAGATTCTGAAGAGGGACGAGGTGGAAATGCTTGGAACTGAAACCGCTGGAAGCCCTGTGCAAAATCCCCAGAGAAAACTCTGGTGAGACAGCCAGACTGGAAGGTGGAGACACACATTTGTCAAAATATTACCCGGAAGGATAACGTTTGCAGGGACCCTTAAGGTTTCCATTTTGAAAGACCCGAGCTTATTTAACAGTTCAAGGAGTTCAGATTCAGGTTAGTCCTCCAGTCTCAGTTGTTCTTTGCTGTTGAAAGAGTACAAGAAACAAGAGAAAAGTTCTGCTGTAGATACTGTTTTCTATGGCCCCAGATTTTAGAATACTCTAAAACTTGCAGCAACCATGAATTTGGGGAGGTGTTTGGGAACCATGGGGGTAAAAATCTTTGCAGGGATTTGAGGATGTTACTCCTCTGTCTGAGCCAGTCCCTATTTTCCTGAGCCTCGAAAGGCCTACAGGGATATCTGGAGGACTATTGTGACTTGAGTGGTCTGGAAGAATGAAAGAAGGCCCCTGTTTATGATGATGAGATTGATGGCTTTTTTTTAGAGTCTTTATTTTTAAAAACTGAAGGAAGAGGAAAGAATTAATCCTTTCTTGTAAACTCTTCTGGCTGAAAACCCTGGGGCTATCATGACTTTTAGTAGTTTTGCCTTATTCCGTGGAGAAAGGGTCTCATCGTGAATGGACTCAAAATGTCAGCCTTGCTAAACCACAATTGTGGTTTGGCTTGGTTTAATTGCGAAAAATTGCTTCAGTTATTTACAGAAATGTATATGTCACCAACTCCTTTGATTCTAGGCAGCTTACACTAATAAAAATAGAAAATGTATAAAAACACAGTACATCTAATAAAATCCAGATAAAACAGACCACATCTATATCCCCCGAAGACCTTCCACTCTGAAAACCCTGCAAAGACAATAATTTTCACTCAGTTTTGGTGGGCCATTTTAGCCTTTTGGGCATTCATAGTATTTTGCAAAAAGATGTGCTTAAGTGAAACTGGGTAACTAGGTTCTTCACATTGCAACTGATTTTATGATATCCTGCCATAGTGTTTTTATCTAGTAGATACTCCTCAGTACAAATATATGAGAAATGTTGACCAGGAAAGGATACAGCAACAAACTTTCTGAAGTATAGAAACAGTAGGGTGAGGTACTTGTGCCCTTTCCAAAATTTTAGGAGCTTTTGGAAGTGCAGGTTCATGGTTACTAATTACATATACAGAATAAAGATTAAGTATATGTGCATGCTCCATTTTCAGCAAAACACTGGTTGCTCAAAGGAAGAAAGTTATTATTATTATTATTTTATTTTTATTCCAATTATTCCAATGGAAACAGATATAGCTGCAAAGAAACTCAGCAGAACATCCACACATGTTGTTTCCAGCCCAACAGTAAACGGTTGCAGAAATAAAATATAGGCGCAGTATTTTATTATAAAATGATCACAAGCAGTACTCAGCTGTAGATCTACATGACTATTTCTTGTAAAAGTAATCATCCTTTAAATATGTTTAAAAATGCATGAGCCATAGCGTAAAGCAAACCATTGAACAGATTACTTTGTTGGAAAGATAACCTTACAAATTCACCACTAGGAAAACTGTGTAAATCAATTTCCAACTGTTCTGCAATGCTCTCTTATAGTGAGTTGAAAGCACTTGATGATTTTGTATCGCAGGTCATTTGCTTCTAAAAAGACAGATGTTCTGCCTGAATGTTTTTCAAAAATCACAATTCTATGCAGACATGATGTAGTTAAACATTTTAATAAAATAAATTTATTTAATAGATTTAAAGATATATAGGAAGGCGTAGAAATGTAGGAGTTTATCATTAAATCTGATCTGTCTCTTGCTTTCAAGCATTTTGCATGGCAGTTGCATTTTTTGAAGCTTGAGACAATGCAGTAGATATTGTTATTATAGTTATTATTGTTTTTATCTTTATTGCATTCAGTTATCACAGTATTGAAAATGTACTGGGAAATAGGTATCATGCAATTACTGGAATTTCATGGTCTTTGGAAATATTAGAAATGGAGCTGAGTATCCTCAGCGGATGAAGGCTTGCAAATGCTTGTCAACATTGGTGGTTATTCTTCCTGTCTTTTTCCATTTTATTGTCTGTCAAATTTAATATATTTTCTTAAATAATGAACCCAGATGGCAACATGGGGACTACTGGTATAAAATCTAAACTATTTGGTGACATAATTTATGCAGGTTGGATGAGGAAAATGGATTAGTATGCATCAACAGTCAGCAGAAGATTGTTGGTAGCAATATGGCAACTGTTTGGCTAACATTTTAGGTAGAACTAGACGATAAATATTCACTTGGCATAGGTAGAATAGATCCAAGTACTGAAAGTACATTACCTTAGAATTTTAGTGGTGGCTGTCATGGATGAACCAATTGCAAGGAGTCAAATACTCTGAGTATTCTGTTTCTTGTATTTTCCAGCAAACTGGGCATTTCTAAAATATTGCATATATGGTTATTATTCCTCTGTGTGTCAAACTTTTCAATTTTAATCATGAATTAGCAACCATGGAAGGGAATGCAACTTTTTATCTGTGTTATTATGGTCACTGTCCAGAATTTTACACAATTTCAGTACAGTAAAAGGATTACTTTTGGGTGGGGAGAAATTTAATAAATAAATAAATAAATAAAAATTACAGGACTCAAATTTAGATACATAGACATTTTCTAGATGATTATAGGTAGTCCTTGCTTAATGACTATAGTTGGGAATGGCAACTTTGTCACTAAGTGACATGGTTGCTAAGTGAGATATCACGTGACTGCAGTGGACTCTCAACCTCACTTCTGCTACAGTCATTAAGCAAGTCACCTGTGGTCACTAAGTGAGATATCACGTGACTGTGATGGACTTACAACTTTATTTCTGCCATGGTCGTTAAGCAAATCATCCACGGTCATTAAGTGAGACATCAGGTGACCGCAACTTGCAATTTTACTGCCAGCTTCTCCATTGACTCTGCTTGTTAGAGCTGGCTGTGAATGTACAAATGGTGATCATGTGACCAGTGACAGTTGTAAATGTCCTCTGGTTGCGAAATGCTTGAATCTCAATCACATGACTGCAGGGATGCGGCAATAGTCGCAAGTGCAAGGACTGGTAATAAAGTTACTTTTTCAGCACAGTCGTAACTCTGAACAGTTGCTAAACAGGGCAGTTGTGAAGTGAGGACTGCCTGTAATAGAAATAAATAAAATGGTTCAAACTATAAGACACCATAAATACAAGTACAGTTGATTGAATTATAAAGCTGTTTTGTGAATTCAATACTAAATTACTAAACTACTAATTGAATGTGTGTGTGTTTGTGTGTTTATGTCTGTATATTTACTTATTTTCATAGAAAATGTATATGGTTGCCCATCTTAAATATAACTCTGGTCAGCCAATAACCAATGTACCCCCCCCCCAATCCATAGCCAAACAAAATTAAAATAATTCAGAAGAGGAAGAGGAAGAAGAAGAAGAAGCAGAAGAAGCAGAAGTAAAAGAAATAAAAGAAATAAAAGAAGAAGCAAAAGAGGAAGTAGCAGAAGCAAAAGAAACAAAAGAAGCAGAAGCAAAAGAAGAAGCAGAAGAAGCAGAAGCAAAAGAAGAAGCAAACGCAGAAGCAGCAGAAGAAGCAGGAGCAGAAGAAGCAGAAGAAACAGAAGTAAAAGAAATAAAAGAAATAAAAGAAGCAGCAGAAGCAGAAGCAAAAGAAACAAAAGAAGCAGAAGCAAAAGAAGAAGCAGAAGAAGCAGAAGCAAAAGAAAGAAGCAGAAGTGGAAGAAGCAAAAGAAGAAGCAAAAGCAGAAGAAGTAGAAGCAGCAGAAGAAACAGGAGCAGAAGAAGCAGGAGCAGAAGAAGCAGGAGCAGAAGATGCAAAAGAAGCAGCAGAAGAAGCAGAAGTTTACCCAGTGTCCTAAGTCTCCCTCCCAGAGACTGTCCCCCCCTCTAGCTCGCCTGCTTCCTCGCCTGCTTCCAACTCCTCCTTCCCTCATTTCTGGGCTTATCAAGAGAGAGTGAAAAGAAAGAAATGGACTGGAATTACTGTTGTGTGCTCAACATGGCTTGACTTTCTCCTGGATCTGCCCAGCTGAACACCTTCGGCTTCTCCGCTGGGGGAAGAACCTCTCAGAGTCTTCTGCCCAGAGACCAGGGCTTCGTCAATGACTGACAATCCCTGCTTCCCGTCTTGGGTCTTGGGTGAAGATGTCCTCCCTCTGGGTCTTCACTTCCTTTCTTCCAGGGAAGCCACCCATGTACCTTTCTTCTCCCTCCCCTACCAAGAACCACCAACTGCTCTGTACACTAATGTAACTTCACTCTTCAACTTTTCTCTTCAGCCACTCAGTTTTGCACAGCCTTTTTCTCTCCTCTCCTTCTCTCTCTCTCCAATTTTTAGTCAGACTGGCAGTATGTCCCCCAGCAACTGAGGAGGTAGGTGTCTCCCCAGAGCTCTACGACACCTATATACCAGGCTTTAGCAATGGGACTGCTGCCTTTACATGCCCCCACAACAGCTGTGGCTAGCAGCCAGGTCAGCTCATCAGCCCTCGGGACAGCCCAGCTGTCCCTCAAGGCCAGAATTGAGCTTCTTCTCCCCTTTCCTCACTCTCTTTGCTGACACACCAGCAGAACTGCAACCATGCGAGGCCACTAAAATCCATATGCCATACAGACCCCCAAGCATATATATCTGATTGCAGGCCTTACATTTCAGATCTCCAGATTTCTTCTAATACATTGTGTGGTTATGTAACCTCCACTCCAACGGCTTTGAAAGACTCACTTTGAGCTACGTTTGAATGAAGAAAAAACAGCACAAAGAAATACCCATGGTAGCAATCTTGGAACAGCAAAAAGCAGAGGGAAATCTTAATTCTGAGACTTTGGAGGGGGTGGGAGAGAAATTCCTAACTTTGACATTCAGACTGTGGCACTGTTTCTTAGGGGCAATGGAAAAATTTCATTGTTTGAGCTATTCAGAGCTAGATTGGAAGAACATACTTGAAGGAATCAGGCTGCTTTGGTCTGGGAGAATGGAACAAAAATGCTAAACTCTTTCTTCCATTTTCCCTGCTTACTGCTGTTGTTCTTGGAATCTGACAGGAAAGCTCTGAAAGATGACATCATTGTAACTCTAAAACAGCTAAGCATAGCCAGCACTAAAAAACCAAGGGAAATGTGATGGAGAAACAGACAGGGTGCGTGAAAGATCAGTGGGTGCAAGTGGGAGAACTGACTCAGTTACAGATGGGCTATTTGTCTAATCATATATGAATACTGCAGGAAACATTCCTGGGAGTGTACAAGTAGCTGAAATATTTAGCAGCTATATACGATAAGTGTTTAGGATCCAGCTGTGTTTGCCTGTGTACAGTTGAGAGACTTAGCCATAGTGAAAGGAAGAAAACAACGTCCATATTTTCCAGTCTTGGTTTAACGTATTAAGTGAAGAATTAAAATGTCATCCAATGCAATCTGGTGGGATTCAGGAAACACACCTTCTCTGTCACAGCACCCGCCCTATAAAACAGCATATCCCCTGAGGTTAGGATGGCCCCAATCCTGCCGGTTTTTCATTGAACATTGAAGACCTGGCTTGTCCCTGAGGATGCAGCCAGGATGTTGAGTGAGATCATCTTGTGCATTTTGCCTTAGGCTGTTATTACCTGGGTGCAATATGTTTGTTCTTTTTAAATCTGTTTTTTATTTTTGTTTTTAATTATTGTGAGCTGCCCAGAATTGCACATGGGTGGTGGCCATATAAATCGAATGAATGCATGAATGCATGAATGACTGAACAAAGGAAGTCAGGAAAACATCTGATGGAAAATACATAGGAAAGGATGCCTTGGGTCTAGTTTTTATATGAGTAATATCAAATGAGTGGATCAGAGTAAGATACCAGCTCATACTATGCACAGAATTTTAAAACTTGAAGTATTAGTATAACTAACAAGGCATTACAATACACAGTAGCATGAACAGGGAAAGGTTAGAGATATTAATAACAAAAGGAGGAACCCACAGATGCAGGAATAATTATGTTAGGGTTTTTTCTCCTGCTTTTCTCAGACCAATATTTTAAGCTCTTATATATGAATGTACCATCCAATTTTAAACATCTGTTCCACTGTAAATGAGTTCAGGCAGGCTGGAATGCTTCAGCTATAGGAATCAAAGGAGGTTCCCCCAAGCCGGGCACATTTACTTCTTCAGTAGCATATTATGGCTTTCTTATGCTAAGATAATGTGCATAGTAAAACATGAATTTGTATCTGATAATGCAGGTAGAAAACATTTTTTACACTGTATTTACATTTTCTTTAAGCAGAAATGGAATGGTGTTCTGAATGTAGAAGCAGTTTCTGGCTAAAGATCTCACAAAGAAGCCATAATAACCACTGAAGAAGTAGGTAAAAGTAGACATCTGGCTTGGCTGGGCTTCCTTTATGATCTCTCGAGTGGTTCTAACATTTCATTCTGCTGACTAAGCTATGTGAGGCTCAGTTCAGTTCCCTCATGCATCTGAAACCACACCAGATTCTGTAATAGTGTTTGCTGCGTGGATTCCGGTGTAGGCCTTTCTGGTTCCTTGCAGGCTACTGTGATTGTCCATTATATGGTCTGTAGCTGATAGTTGAAGTCTTCATTTACAAGCTTGTCTTTACGCAAGGAGAAGCCAGATGTTCAAGGCTGATAGAGTAATTGAATGTCTTGAACAGCTGTAGATCTTTGATAGTATTTTGAATAGTCAGTGTCTGGTGATGACCATGTATGCAAAACCAGCTGTCCAGGAGTCTTTTTTAATTGGCTATCCATAAGTCCTACTAAAAAAAGCTCTGGTTTCAGCTGAATATTAATTTTTAAAATTCTTTGCATCATCAGTACATCCAGTATTTTTTTGCTTTTCCACAAGTTCACCATGCATTGTAAAATGTTCCTTCATGCTTTTCACATTTCCAACAACAATTACAAGTACCTTTATACATCTTAGATAATCTCTTTGGTGACATATACCAACGGTGCATCGTTTTATAAAAATTCTCTCAAAATGTGAATTTCAGTCCTTTTAACCACATACTTTCCCATTGATCAATCTGTAGATTATAACCAAAATTCTTAGCCCATTTTATCAGGCACTCTTTTACTTGTTCTTTCATTTCAACAATTATTTATACATTTTAGCAATTACTTATTCATAATTCATACATAATTCCATTTGAAATTCCATTACAAATTCAGTTGTTCTATACCTGGTAGCTTTATATCCATATTAAACCTCTCCTTAAAGTTGTGCATATGAAAACCATTGAAAAGTAAATCCCTCTGCAGCCACTTGTTCTCTTGATTTCAACTTGTTCTCCATTTTCCCATACCAGCAAATCTTGATATGTTAGCCATTTTTCCTTGCCCGCTGTTTCTTTTCTATAAAACGCTTCTTGTGTTGAGGCCAATAAAAATATTTTTGGGCACAGCCTGGCCTTATATCTATTCCATATTCTTAGTATGGCACTCCTAATATACAGTAATGATTTTTGAAATCTACATTAACTTTAATTTTATTATACCATAAAAAACCATGCCACCCAAACCTCAGCCTATGCACTTCTAATTCTAACATTCTGTTATTTCTTAGCAACAGCCATTCCTTCATCCAAACCAAACAGCAGGCAGCAAAATACAATTTAAAGTCAGGCAGTCCCAATCCTCCTCTTTCCTTTGCATCTTGATAATTTTATATTTAACCCTTGTTTTCATCCCCTGCCATATAAATCTGAATATGCCTTTTTGCCATTGTTTAAAAGATGAATCATTTCTCGAAACTCGTATTGTCTGAAATAAGAACATCATTCTAGGTAATGCATTCATTTTTACCACAAAAATTCTTCCAAGCAATGATAATTGTAACTTTTCCCATCATGATAAATCCTTCTTAATTTCACCCCATTCCTTAACATAATTATTCTGAAATAACATAGAATTCATATTAGTCATAGTGATACCCAAATAATTCCCTTTTTTTCTCAGTCTCAAACCCAGTTTTTACAGACAATTCTGTTTGATCTTCCATGCTCCTATTCTTTGTCAACATCTTTTTTTTCCCCTCCTTACTAATTTTAAACTCAGCCAATGCACCAAATTCTGAATTTTTTCCCCATTAATATGGCTATTCCTTCTATGGGGTTTTCCAGAATTAAAATGAAATCATTGGCAAATACCCTTAATATAATTACTTCTTTTTTAACTTTCACTCCAGCAATTCTCTCATATAATAAGAAGCTGGTCGCGCTGGATTCTGAGGAGGCCACTGGGGGCGGGGAATGGGGGAAGACGGGCTGCATGTTCTTTCCCCTTCCTGTTCTTTCCCTGCCTTAACTCCTCCAGTTGGGCGTCTATTATTATACAACACTGATACAGCTCTTCCAGGGTATTTGGGGTGCCTTGCCTCACTAGCTTCTCTCTTAGGTCCTTGGCCAGCCCTTCTCTGAACTGGTCAATCAGAGCTAAGTCATTCCATCCTACATCTCCAGCAAGTAATTTAAAGTCCAAAATGCATGACCTTACTCTCCTCTGTGCCTGCTTGAGCTTTCGGATCTCTCGACTAGCAATGATCCTTTGTATGGGATCCCCAAAGTGTCCTTTCAGTTTATCCATGAAGTCCTGATAGTTGTTCAGCACTGAATTGTTCCCCTCAATGAATGGTATTGCCCACTTAGCTGCTGTTTCCTTCAGCAAACTCAGCACAAAAGTCACCTTGATGTGATCAGTGGGAAACTCCACCAGCCTACCTGCCATAAACATTTCATATTGAGCTGTGAATGTCTGGAATTGATCCTGGTCCCCTCCAAACTTCTCCAGCAAGTTCCCATGGGAATGCAGGAGCATTGGCTGAGCTGCAAGTTGATGTGCTGCTGCGGGTTGGGGCAAATTCTGCCCCAGCTGTTGCATTAGTTATATTATGACATTCTGCAAATTGGTCATCTGTGCATCTACTTGCTGCTGGTGTTGCAGCAATGCTGCTGCCAGATGCTTGGCGGATAGCAGAGCTCCTTGAGGGTCACAGGCCATTCCTGAAATTCTCTTTGGGAGAGAGTAGGAGACTTGCAAGATTGATGTCAGCCTTAGCAGGTAGAGCAGACAGGAATCACAACCAGATGAGCTAATTCTACTTTATGGTAAAGCTGCATTGACAGAATTGTGCAAGGCTGAGTTGGATCTTTGATGTTATACAGTACAATAAAATCCTAATGTGTTATTTGGTGACCTTTTAGCAACTAATGTTTAATTTTCTACAAACATCTAAAATGTTGGTAAGTAATTTACCTGTACAACCACCAGGAGGCACTGATGCATCATTGCATCCTTTTAGAAACAATATTAACATTTGATTTCAGATTGCATTTTCTACTTCTGTCTGCACTCTGCAGATATTTATCTGCTTTCTTCTCAGCAATTTTGTTGAACAAACCCAGACTTGCTTTCTGTCATGTAATAATCTGCATAAAAATTTTGCCTAAAGTTTGTCGAAATAGTGGAGCCCGTCAATTTGTTCCTTAATTATACTTCATTTTTGTAAAGTGGCAGGATGTGATATAGCATTAACAGCCTTCTAAATGTAAGATTAAAGAAAAGGTGACTAGTAATCTTATTCAAGTTGCCACTGTTATTTAACATGTCTGGCTTCTCTGCATGAAATACTTTAAAGGCCCTCTACAATAAACTGATAAAAATATAATAAGCACAATATAAAACAATATCAATTATACAATTCACAGAAGATTAAAAAGATATCCTAAAAGGACTAACTTAGAGGAAAAGCACACTGAGCAATCTTTGCTTGCTTCTCATATATTCCTTTGTCACTATGATTTATTAAATAGCCAATTTATCCCAGTTTATTCTACTTTACAGGATTGTGAAGCTCCATGAAGTCAGAAAGGGAAAATATTTCAAGATCTGAAAACAATCAGATGAATCAAGATCACAAGACTGCATTATGCAGATAGCAAATAGCACCATTCCTTAGCATTCCAACTGGAATCTCTGGGTAGCAAGAAAAGAATGTTGGCTAAATACTATTAATGCAGTACTAGTTAATGTAGGGATATTCAGTCTAAATCTGGTCTGTATCAATGTTGCACATTTCTGTCTATTCCATACTCTCAAATGTTTGAAGGCTGGAAAATCTGCATATAGTCTGATTGCAACTGTCTGTAATATGTGAAGTTCTAGACCCATTTTTCATAAATATATACTCTATTTTGAATGTGAAATTTTGAGAATGATGTGCACTAGTGGATTTAGTTCATTACTGCCCCCCCCCAAAAAAACTCAGAGGCAATTTCAGCAGTACAACATTACAACAGCTGTTTTTGTGCGGGCCCAAGAAATAGAGGACCTTCTCAATTTTCAAGCCACAGAAGACAGAATTTGAAACTTTGATGAAGTCTTTGAGACTGAGTTGATGAAGGTTCAGCAGTATCCATACAAAGCAACCCTTCTTGCCATTGTAGGCCTCTTAAATATATCTTGCTTATAACAGTAGTAGTATAAGCAAGATATATTTAGCCACCAAGTGCTATCATGTCATCTTGCACAAGAAGCTGAGCATCAACCAACCAGCCAACAACCAACCAACCAGACAAACAAAACTCTTGCAAAGAATTGGGTAATTTGGGTAATCTAGAGAGACCTTGGTGTCTTCACATTAGCTCTTGTGAGATGTCAGTGAATCTCATTATTTTACTTCCTTAAATCAGTGTAGGTGTTGGTTAAGAATTCTGGCAGAGGAGAATTAAGATACACAAAAAAAGGGGATCTTTTCTGAAAGCCATAAATAAAATAAAGCATAGTTTTGCCAGCTGTCCCCGCAATTATCTGAGTCTTGGTTCTCAGAAAAGATCCCCAGCAAATGTGGAGATAAAACTTTCTTAGGGCCCATCCCTATTTGAACCTAATCATAGCATGAACATGCCATGGCAAATTCAGTGTTCTGCCCTGTCCCCATGATATTGCCTTCATCTTGTCTCCTCCCGTGAGTAAGGAAGCTTTAAGTATTCTGTAGCCATGCTGGTGTTAAAATAGTACTTCCTTCTTTATTCCAACAATATCCATTTTCAGCCTCACATTGTATAAAATCTGAGTGCAGGGGAGTCAGGTGACTATTGTGACTTGAAACAGAGGCAAGAGGAGCAGGATAAGGATGGATAATGGAGAAGAAAGGTTTCATGCTGCTGATTCAAGGATGGGTGAATAGTACTTCATCTCAGTGATGGGGAAGTGCTTTGTTCATAGGTTCCAGAATCAACAATTTGTTCAACAAATCAACAATCAACAGAGCAAGAATTACCTGAAAATACAGCACAGCCAGAGGCAAATTTATTTAATCTGCATTATCTGTATAATTTGGGCAACCTGGTCTTCATTATTCAAAAATCAGATGTTATTTCAGTGAAAAGGAACTGAAGCCAGTTTGGTCTAGTGGTGAAGGCACCAGGCTAGAAATTGGGAGCCTGTGAATTCTAGTCCTGCCTTAGTCACAAAGCCACCTGGGTGACCTTGGGCCAGTCCCTCTCTCTCAGCCCAGCCCACCTCACAGGATTGTTGTTGTGGGGAAAATAGGAGGAGGAAGGAGTATTAACGTATATTTACCACTTTGAGTAATTTATAAAAATAATAAAGGTGGGATAAAAAAAAAATCTAAAAAAAAGGCCCTGCTTGTAACTTAGCTATGAAAATAATAGGCATTCTGGAACCATGGAGTCCTTGTTCACTTACAAAGTACATGGGAAAAAAAGTACAACATGCATTTTATTTTTCCAAACCATGAATAAAATGCCTATATACCTGTCAGTTCCATTTGTTGAATGTAATTCCTATCTCCATCCTTTGTAATAACTCCAATATCTGAACGGTTTAATATATAACATATTGATTAGTTACTTAAGTGACCTAACAACACATATGAGAATCAGTGCAGAAAACCTGTTTCTCTGGAATCTAAAATGAAATTGATGCTTCAGATTCTGCTTGTTGTTTATATATTACTAGTCTCTGAAAAAATACTTTCAGAGAATTATGTCATGACCAATTTGAGAGGGTGGCATTAATCAGGTTGAATGATCTGCAGAGGTGTGGACTGGGTATTTTCCACTTCTAATTTAAATTCAAGCTAAACAAGAATTTGGAGCCTTGCAAAATTCATCTTCCCACTCCCTCACTTTAAAGGGTGGATTTATGAGCCCTCAAAGGTTGCTTCTGATCCTGGTGAGATGAACTTTACTTGTATCCTTGGATGAGTTTCTGCAAGACTTTGGAATGAAGTGGTTGTATGCTGATTCACCCAGCATTTTTCTATACTCCCTTACTATCAAGTCTAGTAGGATATTTTGGGCTACATATATTATTTCTTCTTGTGCAATAGGAGTTTCTTTTCTTCTATCTGTGTCCCCTGCACTTCCATCCAGAGTCTGCTGTGGAAGGTTTCCCCAGCTTCAGTAGCATATTGTGTGGTAGTATATGAGAAGGAGGAAGCATAATCATGGCTTGAGGTTGGTAACAGACTGGAGTAAGGCTGAATAAATTGGTTTTCAAGCCACACAATATGGAATTGCCAGTAGAAGATTGATCTACTTATCTGCATATATCAGATTACTATCACTGGAATCCCATTCTCGCTAAGAAATAGATATGAAGCATAAGAGTGTTCTTGCTCTGGGATGAGCCATTGCTTTGCAAAATCCTAGACTATAATGCATTTAATCACAGTGGGGATGTGATCCTTGTTAGATGCTTGACTTCTTGTGGTCCACTATAATTCAGACTATAACATGAGGAATTAGTTTGGGTTTAATAAAATGTTAGTTTTTCAGGACTCCCCAAATGCTATGAAGACTTTACCTATACCTGTGATGGATCATGTCTTAGTTGCTGTATATAAAATATGTTTTTTTGTGATACTTTACCCTCCCTAAGGAAATGAGAAGCTATTTCAGGTATACTGTATGTCAGGACATACCAGTTTGCACGAACAATAGAAGATTTCCAATATCATTGTTTATTAAGAATTAAAAGGAGATTTAAGTTCCTTTCCTGAGAGGTGCCTCTATTATTCAGTACTATATGAAAATATAACATTGAAATATGTTTCCAGAGGGAAGGATTAATATTATAATATGAAGATTAAACAAACTATTTGATGTTCCTCTGGAATCTTCCACACCTATTTTTATAAATCGGTAGTGATTAAAGGGAAATGCATTTAAACTTGTACTTCAAAGTCTTTAGAAGACCAAAAATATGTAGAAGTAAAAAACTCTAAAAAATATTGGAAAGACATACAGTACCATCCAGAAAATTTTAGAAATGAAATGACAGTTCTTTTCACTACGTATAATTCCAGAATATATTAACAAGAAACATCAGAATTTACTGACTTCCAGGGAAGCAATGGCTAACTGAAGTCAGCTCTGCTGAGAGTAGAGCTGACAACTGTGGCAGAACGAGGAGCTGATGAATGGACTGGCTTCTCAGAATTCTTCTCTGGACAAGGAGAGAGGACTTATACCAGCAGTGGTCAAGCTGTGACTCCAGAGTGACATTCATCTCCTGAATATTCTGTTTTTTTGTGCAAAGTCTAGTTATTTAATGATACTTATAATCTGCCCCAATTCTAAGAAGTCTGAGTTGCAAATACAAGCAAAACCAAGCCATATCAGAGTAACAGCATTGTCAGAAAACACAAACAAACTCAAGATAGGCACCCATAACTGGTCAATTGAAGTCAAAGTCTCCTTGGAATAGAACTGATTTATTTCCAAAACATCAGCTAAGTTGGAGCGCGATGTACTTTTGGAGGGACAGTATTCCATAGGGTGGGGGCTATCACAGAGAAGGCCTGCCTTCTCACTCACATCTCACATAATTTGTGAAGAGGCGTGACATTAACAGAGCAGGCCCTCTCTGGATGATCAGACCTGATGAGCAGATTTGACTCTGGCAAAACATTGCCTGATATAGCTGAGTGCTGCACTGTTAGGATCTTAAAAGTAATGGCCACTACTTTAAAGTAGGCCCAGAAGCCACCAGCAGCCAATACAATTTTAATATTAGGTGTCATACTGCATTGGTGAGGTTGTCATTTTAAGAGCTCAGTTGCTCTGTATTGTAGCTGTAGCTTCTGAGCCATCTCCAAAGTAATTTCCATCTATAGCACATTGTAGTAGTCTAATCAGGTGGTGATCAAGATGTGAGTTACTGATATCAGGGCATCCTGGTTCAGGTAGGGTCATAACAGGTACACCCACCAAAGGTGGGCTAAGGTCCTCAGAGCCTTTATTTTCCAACTGATTTTGAGTTTTCTCCAAGCCTTTTATTATTTCCTCTCTGATGTGCCAAGAAACATCAGGCCCTGTGTTGTGTGTGGGTGATGCTAATAAACAAAATTATTCTCTGCCATTCCTTCCCAATTGTCCTTTCTAGCCTTCCCCTGAAGAGCCCCGGGCATCTGCTCTCTTAGAAATTAGGATCTACTTGGTTTCTTGAAACAGATCTCATCACTGGTGACTTCAATGCTTTCTTTCTGATAGATAAAGGAAAGCAAAGTATAATTAATCATCATCATCATCATCATCATCATCATCATCATCATCATCACCACAAGTCTCCTTACTACAAAGAATGGAAAAGGAACTGGTTGCTGATGTTTTCTCTCATGAGATTCTGTTAAGAGCAAACTCTAAATCTTGGTTTAATTTTATATCTGCAGCCAGGTATGATGCATATTATAGCAGAATATACCTTTTATTTGTTTTGCCTGACAGAATCACTAAAAGTCATTCTCAATAAAGAATGATACCCAAATGAGAAAAACTTGATTTTGTATATGGAAACAATTTTAAAGACCTCAATACTTTTTTCAGAGGAAAATAGAAACATTCTTTTCCTATGAATAGTATTCAAAGTATTCAAAGAATAAAAATTACGGAGGAAACCTTGACTAAAGTCTTGAATTATATACTGGTAGGATTTGATCAATTTGTCTGAGTTTAAGGTTAATTCCCCTCCACTGCCTGTCCTTGAACCTGAACCAGTAGAAAAAAGATTTAAAGCTTACTCTGCAGAATTAAAAAAGCAATTGGCTGGTTCTGTAGGGGTACACAGGAACTCCTTGCTAAGCTCCGGAAAGGTTTTATAGGATGTACTTGTGAGGCTATCAGGAGAGCACAGATGAAATCTTGTACCTGTAGTGCTATCAGGAGAGAACAGGGTTGTTGAAAACTTGACTTTGTGGGGGATGCACCCCAGTTTTTTCCCCATAGGATTTTTTTTAGGGGGAAATAGGGTATATTGGAACATACATTGCACATAGTTCAGTGGTGTCTATTACATTTGTTTGTTTGTTTATCATATTTATATAGCTGCCCATCTCCCACAAGGTGACTGGGTGGCGTACAACGATTAAAAAAATGAATACATAAAAACAATTACACATAAAAAACTGTAAAAACACACAAAACAGGAGGGGATAAAATCAATAAGGGAGCCATCACAAAATCTCCCCGGTCCCCTGGGAGCCCCAGGCCTGATCACATAGCCAGGTCTTGAGGGACTTGCGGAATGTTAAGAGGGATGGAGCTACTCTCACTTCTGGGGGGAGAAGATTCCACAAGGCAGGCGCCACAGCAGAGAAGGCCTGCCAACCGGGACCCGCCAAATGTAATTCTCTAGCAGACGGGATCCACAGCATGCCTTCTCTGCCAGACCTGATGGGACGGGCAGATGTAACTGGGGAGAGGCGGTCCCTCAGGTAACCCGGCCCCATGCCATGAAGGGCTTTAAAGGTCAATTCACCTTGAATTGGACCCAGAAGCAAACTGGCAACCAGTGCAGCTTGGGGAGCAGAGGCGTAACATGTACTGCCCTAGGGGCACACATAACTGCCTGTACCACTGCATTTTGCACCAGCTGAAGCTTCTGGATACTCTTCAAGGGCAGAGTTAGGAAATGTATGCATTTCCAACCACATTCCAAAGTACTGTGTGTATAGCTTCTTCCTCAAGGTCTGTGAATGGAACACCTTCCAGAGAAAGACTTTCTTAATGAATGTCTGTTGGCTTGGCTGTGTCCACATGGCACACTGAACTTTAAAACAGCTAACCCATGTTGTGGAGCAACATGTCTTAGTTCAGTGTGTTGTGCAAACCCACCTCCTAGCATGAGCTTATGGTTCATTTGTTATGCAAACTCAAATGGATTAACTCACTGATAGCTAACTGTCTGGTGTGAACCCTTTATTCTGCTGTACTATGTCAATTTTGCGTGTGATCAAGTGTCATATGGGATATCCATAAAATGTTACAGTTTAAAACAAATAGTTTGTCACATTTTAAACTCTTTTGTCTTACTTTGCTTCCCCCACCCCTTTTTTTATGAGTAACAATTTTGTGTGGCTGTGTTCATAGCTAGGCTCTCAGCTGGAGCTCTGAAATAGTGAAATCTAATTGTACAACCCTCTACTCAACTATGCACAACTTCCAAGCTAAACATATTTATTGCATAATCGCTCCCACAATAGGTTAGCAGATACAGGAAACAGAGCTGCAAGAAAGCTATTCAGTGTACCACTCTAACAGTAAATCTTTAATCAGATCCTGGAGTAATTTCCATTGCTTTTACTACTAAGCACACAGGTATAGGCATAACATTCGTACTGTTTATGCAGCTGTTCTGCTGAGAAAGATGCTCACAGAGACTTTTATATCTAACATGAAAAAGAACATCTAAACTGAGCAGGTGGTGATCTTAGCATTGCTTGTAAGGGATATTGTTTCTGTAGTTCTTTATCCTTTGGATCTTATTTCTGACTAGACATGCAGAAATTGCCTTGAATTGTTGGCAGTAGAATTGAAGGAATGCTTTGAGTGTGCAGATTATTGTAGAAACAGCAACACTCTGCTATTTTTCACCTACATGTGAGAATGGAAGCTTCAGACTTATTAAAGCTTTTCATGGGGGGAAATTAGTTTTTTTGCTCTTTCCCAGTACAGTTTCTACAGTAGGCCTACCATATTTGGGTTGCATAAATCTGAGTGACCACCAGATGGCAGCAAAGAGACACCGAAAACTCTAACTCTTCACTTCTAGAGGACATCAGCATAATTACAACCAGGTAGGCAAATGTGCTTTGTACAGTCATCATGTGCTCCCTGCTTGCATTTACTTTGGGGGAAACTTCTATCATGAAAAGAGATGTGATTTTAAAGACTGAAAATATGCTAATGAAACGAACAATTCAGTTATTTCACTTTGCCCCTTATATGCAATGGGTTGTTGAAGGTACAGTACCCTTTTTCCTAAGAACAGGCTGAAGTGTGAGAATACCCAGTTCTGAACAAGTGCAGGATGCTATTGTTAAGGAAATTAGCAGCATTTGCAGACAGGGCAAAGGGCAATGATCCTTGATTTTAAATTCTGGAATTGGAAGATGAATAGCACAGGAATCTCTCTCCCTTGATCTTGCTATGCCCTCTTCCTTTACAGCATTTTGATACAAGATTTTTATATATATTTTTTTGCAGATAGGTAAGCTTTAAAGACAATAGGGCAGTGCAAACAAAGGAGAGGAAATCATAGAAACCGTGACAGAGGGAACAAGCTGATGAACTTTATGTTCAGGAGATCAAGTTTTTAACAGCAATGAGGGACAGGGCTATATACCAGGATGCTGAGAGCCTGAATCTCTTCAGTGGTAGGAAAAGACCCAGAAATGCTGAGGATCCATTGGAATAACAATGGAAAAGCAGGGAGAGAAATTCAAGGGTAAAGGAACAAGATGGAAGAAAGTGTGGAAGTAGGCCTCTCCTTTTCTAAACCCCAAGATGGCCAGAAAAAACAAAGGGAAGTGAGAAGAGGTTTTCTTCTTATAGCATAAAATATAACAAAATGCAACAAAGTAAAAGACACAGAAATATTACATTTCTGTAACTATTTCCCCCTCATTAAACAAAAGTATAAACTTTAATTACTATTCTGTGTTCATGAGCTTTGCATCTTTAGCATTGTCCATAATCCAGTTGTTGCAGAGGAACAACAGGCAATTGCAATGCTTTTTCAGTACTTCTTGAACAACACTTGAAAGCACACTAGATTACAAGGAATGCAAGGCAAATTATAACAAGAATGAAAATTAAAATTAGTAGTACATGTACAATGTATTGTCCCATGTTTCTCAGCCAAGAAAATATTCCTCATTGAGGTATTCGCAGAGTGTGATAAAAAAAATCATAATGGTAGCCACAACAGCGCAATGAAAGCTCTACCTGTTTTTATATGTGTCACATGTGATGCACATAAAAATGAGCAGAGCTTCATTCACACTGTCATGGCTGTCACCCTGACTTTTCTGATCATACCTGCACCTTTCCCTGTTCCCTGTGATGTCCAAGGCTCCACTCCATGTAGTTTTGCAGCAGCTTTTTGAATTTTTGTAAATGGTTTATGATCTTGATGAGCAGGTACGTAGGTAGAGACAGTCACCTCACAGCTCTACTATTGCAAAGCACTTTACGTGGGGGTATCCTTGAAGACCTCTCAGAAGCTTCCGCTGGTCCAGAATGCAACAGCGTAGGCAGGTATGGGTATGTCTTGGTATGCCCATGTGACACTTCTGCTCTGCCAGCTGCACTAATTGTCAGTTTGCTTCTGGGTGCAATTCAGGGTGCTGGTCATGACCTGTAAAGCCCTACATGGCATAGGTCCCAGTTATTTGAGAGACAGCCTATCTCCTGTGTATCTTCTGAGCCAATTTGAGCTGACAGGGTTGGCACACTCTGGGTTCTTTCGATTAAACAACATCATCTGTCAGGACCCAGGAAGCACACCTTCTCTCTCGCAGGGCCTACCCTCTGGAATGAGGTTCCCCGGAGATCCAGAGGGTTCCCACCCTGTTGGCATTCTGAAGGGCCATAAAGATCAGGCTGTTCTCCCAGGCCTCAGGCTTGGATGGCTGGAGCCACCACTGCTGGATGTTAATAGTTGGAGGGATGTTTTGGGGTATCTGCCTAGTTCTCCCTCTTGCTCTTCTTCTTTTCTCTTTTGTTCTAGTTTGACTTTGTTGTTTCCTATTATATTGTCTTATAATGCCCAGTGTACTGAGAGCTAGCCAAAGCTGTTTGGAGTCTGGTGGCATCAAATTGAATGAATGAATAAATAAATAGACCATTCTCTTTCAGTTATTGCACAGACCCTACCTTTGGGTGCCAAGATCTGATCTAAAACTTACCTATTCTGAAAAACCATTTGTCTGGGTGGCACATATATTCATGAGGGCCAAAGGCAGAGTGCTTTTGGTCATTTTAGACCAGTTGCAGCACAGATCCTTGCTGTTTTTACTTTTAATGTACCATGCTAATGTTCCACAGCCCCAGCAGATTCTGGATGACGGGCACAACGGCATTTTTTTTTAATATGGAGGGCAGTACAGAGCTCCTGAACTATTGGCTTGTGAAGTGTGTGTCTGTCACTTCCCAATATGATGAGCATCCCAAAGCAGGATAGCATTTTAAGGATAACTTTTAAAGGAGATATTTACACATTGATTTAATATGTGCTTTGGCTGTGGGAGAAGCTTCTATCCCTTTTGAAAATATGTCCAACTTTCATGGTATGTATGCCCAGTGTTGGCACTTGGGCATTTGAACAAAATCTATTTGGAAGTGAACAAAAGGTCTAAATGGTGGCGGATGTTCTGTTCCTCATGTTCTGCAAAGTTCAAAATCCACTGGTGCCAGTAGGCTATTATTCCCAGGAAAATGTGCACCTCTGTTACAGAAGTAAGCAAGGGCAATTTTAAGATGGAATCAATGCAAGGAGCAAAAAGAGAATACTTCTTAAAGCTATAGTAGCAAAAATATAACAGAGTGAAAGACATAGAAATGTGAAATTTCCATAACACTATTCTTAAGTTTGAGTAGATGCTACCTAATGATTAACACACTATAGTATATTCCATTTGATCTTTACAGGCAAGAGAGAGCTAGTTTAAATGCCCCCCCCCCCCCATTGACTCTGCCCTGTGCCACACCAGCTGCTATATTCACAAATAAAACCATTAGTGGAGTTAGACTAGGTTTATCCAAACTTTACATTAAGTTTCACTCTAAGAAAAAAACTCTGAAAACCACTTGGGAACTGAAAAAGATGTTTGGCACACCTAAATGCAATGTGTCTGTTGTATCTGTTTGTTTTCTGTACTATCCAGTTTTGACCGTAACTATAACATTCATCTAAAAATCAGGGGTAAAATATATTTACTGGACCAGAACAGCTGTAATTACTGGCCTACTATTTACTGTACACATGTCCATGTTCAAACTCTTAGTGTATAATTGTAAAAATCGAGAATGGTTATTAAGCGCTAGCTAAAAATGGAGCCCAGCTGAAAAAAGAACATGACTGACTCTGTTTCAGACTCCACCCTCTCTCTGACATTAAAGAATTTTCTCTTTTTGGCTGCTGCTGTTTTACAGTTGTTTAATGATCAAACCTACCACCTCAGCAAAGATTCTCCTCTCCATCTCGATGATTCACAGATGAAAAGTTTTCCATATCCTATGCCAGCTTTCCTCAACCTCGCACTCTACAGATGTTTTAGACTACAAATTCCTTCACCTCTAACCAGCAATACATGTTGGCTGAAAGGTCAATACATCTGGAGGGTAAACAGTTGCAGAAGTCTAGGTTGACTCTGCCTAGGCTGCAGATGATAAATAGGGGGAAACAAAGGGATTGAGGTTTTGCCATGTAGTAGTCCTTTGGATTTTCACAACCCAAATATGGTAGCTGTTCACTTCACACTTTTAGTACTTATGAAACTCAGCTCCTAAACAGAGGCTTTTTAGGGTGCTTTAAATGTCTAACAGTGCTCTCTTTCTCATTCAGCAGAAGGCAGCCATTATTTTCAGACAGTGTATATCTCTGATACATGATCAGGGTTTTTTTGGTGTGTGTGTGTGTCTTTGAATCAGTCGACTCCTGGCAATTGCCTGGACTAGTTGTGTAGTTTTCTTGGCAAGATTTTCAGAAGTGGTTTGCCACTGGCTTCTTCCTAGGGCTGAGAGAGGGGGACTGGACCAAGGTCACCCAGTTGGCTTCATGCCTAAGGTAGGACTAGAACTCATAGTCTCTTGGTTTCCAGCCTGGTGCCTTAACCATTATGCCAAAGTGGCTCTTACATGATCACTATGCCTGCTCAATATCCATCTGGTGTTGTCCTTCTACTCAAGTAGTTTCCACTAAAATTTAAGGTTCTGAACTCTTCAGCTATAGCTAGAGCAATATTGCTTATAGCAATAACTTCCCTGAAGGATCCTGACTACTTTCCACAAATTTAGCTTTTGTGATGTGTGTGTCTCCAAGCAACTGTGATGTGGCATTTATTTTGCTTTTAATATGTACGTGGCATAGTACATTTATGCTGAATGATAAGCTCATTTGAAGCAGTTACTAGCTCTTGTTAAATATTTGCATAAATGACCAGTTTCCTCAAACCTTGAAATATAGTGTTATATATTTACTATTGTTTCAGGGTGATGGATATATCACTATCAAGATTCAATTCCAGGTAGTGTTATTTTTCCCATCTTTAGACTACAGTAACCCAAAGCATATGCTTGTCTAAAATATAACTGTTAAAAGTATTATTTGACCTGGATCACATTGGATACTGTTTGACCTTCACTACACCCTTCCTCACTTATTTGGCTGTTCTAGAAGAGTCTGAAAGTTGAACGCTTCTGAGTTTACCTTCTTTGGCTGGTCTGATGCCATCATTTTTGACTAAGTCAAAGGAAAGAAGGAAACTTGATTTAGTCTTCTTTCTATCTAGCTCTTATTTTGTGTGAGTACATATTGAGTTCTCTCATTAAGAGACCCTAGGAATTCAGGGTGACAAAATATCACCTTATCTAAAATGTGTCATTCCCCCATTTAATAATCTTTATTTCACTCTACCAAAAACCCCGTTATCTAGATAATTAGATTCAGGGAATGATAATTGGCAGTAGTCTTGGGTCCTTTTTCTGCATATTAACAATGTAATCGCTGAGACAGCTGTTAAGTCAATGATCTTTTGACCTATATAGTCCATCTTCTCACTGGAGAAAGATTCAAAATCTTGTTTCTTAGTTATCTTAAAATTACTGCTTCTAATAAGTTCTTCATTGTGTGCCAGTTTATCTATTTATTGCATTTATATCCCATCACAATCATGATGGATCAATTTAAACATCCGCAGTAGGCTTAAAATCAAATCTCAGTGACAATAAAGGCAACACTTCAAGAAAAATATAACAAAAATATAGCCAAACTGATTAGAATGGCTACCTTCTTCAGGATCCCCCTGAATACAGTCAGGGAGAGTACCAATCTGATCTCCATAGGAAGGCCCTAGCATGTGCACTGCAACCAAGAAGTAGCATCTCCTGGGTTCAGCTTCCTTTACTTCCAAAAGTGGGCCACCGGGAGTAGTTTCTCCCTATATGACCTAATAGGTTGGATCAATTCTGGTTGGAGCAGCAACCTGTAGGTATCCACGTGCCAAATCCAAAAGGACGTTACAGGTCAAAATCAGCACTCTAAACAATTTCCTGGCATAGCAAAAAACATTCCGAAGTAGGGAATTTGACAGTGAAAAACTGAACATAAAGAAACATGCTTGATGGACCCACAGGCATGATGGACCTACATACAGAAACAGGCATGATGGACAGAGAGACTATCCCTGGGCCTTATTATCTTGGGGTGTGGCTTATTATACTGGCAATATCTATCTCAGCCTCTCCCTCTTGATGCTGTCCAAGTGAGTTCAGAATGCAGTTCTTAGAATCTGGACAGTACAGTGCTGGGGAAAGCTGCCCTAGATAATGCCGTAAGTTTTTTTTCCTTACCTGTCCTGTGGAATCCTAAAGTTTGGACCACAGCTTGTCTCTGGAGATGAAGTCGAATGCAAGCCTAAAATCCAGAAAGGCAGCAAAAGGTATTTGGTGAATCAGAATACTTTTTTCAGGGGATTCCATGCTTCTGCAGGCCTGGCAATGTGTAGTTCTCAATTAAAAACTTTTATACCAAAATATAAACACTAGAATAAATTCAGTGCAAAATTTTAAATTGTCTCAGACTTTAAAAAATAAAAACAAAACAAAACAGTTTAATGTAAATATTTGAGGAAATGAACTGATTACTGAATATATGCAGAACTAAAATCGGATTGGATTTAAAAAGATCTCTGTATTCCTACCACTAAGGAATGTAGTTATTGTTTGGACGTGACTCAATGATGACAAATGACATTTCAGTTCACTGAAGTTCTTTTCAACTGATGCAACTGAGGCTGGAATTGTCAGCAACATCTGCAAAGCTATAATAGTATTTGGGAATGCTTGTTGGCTCAGAGAATGCAAATGTGTGGTCTCCTATGGGAGAACGTCCCGCCCAGTGGCTTTTAAATTTTTCTGTTCCCTTTTCCGCATCCACTTTGGTATCTAAAGAAATTTTGATACTAGCTCTATAGCTCATTCACATGAACTATAAACATTTTGATATAACTGATTACCTAACATAAGAAATCCACACTTGGAGATCAATCTTGTATTTATTAAATCCAGTACAATTTTAATTTCACTGGATGTAATTTGCAAGGCAGGACCAGAAGACAAGAATGCTGACCTATCTGCTGGCGAGCAAAGAGTCACCTTGCAATTTTTATTTGAATTTTTCCTAGCATTCTCGGTGAGTCTGTAGTTGATATTCAAGAAGAATCATAAAATGCTCATAGCAATACGGAAGTTTAATTTCTGCTTGTTCAAAAATTATTGTTCAATAACCTTTGAAATTACCTTTTGTTGATTCAACCAGCACAATCAAGAGAAAATATATCAGGTTCTGCCATAAGTTTAATCATGGTTGTGGCAACTGCTTCAGCCTATGCTAAAGGAAGTTATCCCACAAGGAGAGATGGAAATATGGCTCTTTTTCTATCAACTGTAACTTTGTAATGTTCCTTTAGCTTCTGTTGTTAGAAGTGGCATATTACACCTTGGTATCCAAATCAAGCCTTGTAAATAAGAAGGGGTGACATCATCATGCTGTCATTTGCCCTCCCACCACTGCCCATGCCAGCTAAGTGTGGTAGGGGCTCCCCTTCTTCCTGTATAAAAATCCTGCCGAAGAAAAGTCAGGCTGCTGGAATAGCGTTTTAGAAACAAGGTGTTAGAATTCTGACCTGGCTTTGCTCACCTAGACTTTGAACCTCCTTCAAAGGATGATGCTCAACTGATCCTTTGGACTGTACATTCTATCTCTGAACCAGGGACTGAATTTTGGCCATTCTTTGCTGCAGACCTTGCCTTTAAGATATGTTTGGAAACCTGATTTTGGCTGTTTCGATACACTTCCCTTTTGGAACAACTTCAATTTTCCATATCTTTTCCTAGGAGAAGAGAGTGTTACAGTTTCTAGCAACCATAACTTAGTCCTCAGCTCTGGAGATTACCAGAAAAGGCATAGCTGGTAGAGTGGCTTTTTCCATTTGGCCCATAAAATAAATGAATGCAAATTCATACAGGAGTTTCTCTGCTGAGGCCATTCTAGTTGCCATATATTGCTTGATCCTGAGATTAGCTTCATTTGGGCAAGTAGGGCTGGATGGTTTTATAACAAGAAGGTGCCATATAGTCTGCCTTGGAGCTCCTCCTAGTCCATACCCAGTATTTCCATCTGCTAGATTTTCATGTGCAATGATTTTTGGTACAAGGACAAAGAGAGACACACCAACAGGACATTTCAATAAACATTTAACATCTTCCTCAAATGATCTCTGAAGGAGGAAATGGACTGCTCCTACAGTATGCATTACCTTGATTATTTATTTTTTAGTTGACCCTTCAAATATGATGGATCATATGGAATAAATAAGAGAGTATGAGATGCTGAGCAAAGAACTAGGCATGCCTCTTGTGCAGGTTAAGGTTGAATACCCATGCATTCAGGTGATTTAGCAAGGCTTAGAATTTATTAATGTTGATCTTGTAAGAAGGACAGCTCTACTTAACATGCATAATAGCTTTCCCCGGTCTATCCTTCTGTGTGTGTGAATGAATAGATTCACAGTCAGAGAATGCTCTCATCACTAAAGCAGGTTGATAAAAGTTATGAAAAAAGGGGCAGAGAACTGTGGTTATCTGTTCTAGCCAATTTCAGTAATGTTTCATTCTGACAACTTTGGCCTAAAAGAGTAGATCTGGCCTTGAAGTGAGTTAAGCAGTCTTGCCTTTAAGTTTGCTATCGAGGTTATTGTATATCTATGACTAGGAATCTCACTTTTCTGGATTTTTCCTGGATATTGGTAGCAGTTTAATTTATGGTGATTAAATAAAACACAGTTAGATTTTGGTATAATAACCAAGCAGTGGAGAGAGATCTCGGACCGTTAAAAAGATGTTTAGGAGATTTAGCTTGGTAAGCCTGCTGGCTAATGCCTTTTATTTTCTACCTAATATTTCCTAGGCTTTAACAATACTTGAACTGCTTTTTTAATTAAACTTGGAAGCAGTTTGATCCCCATGCGCTGGGGCTACCCAGGTAGATAAGATGAATGGATATCCATCAATCATTTAGAATCTGAAAAACTCTGGGAAACATATTCCTAATAAGGAGGTCTTCCCAAGGCTCCCCTGTTGTTTGAATCATTCCCTTTTTTTTTTTTTTGGTGGATATTCTCCATCAACCTCTGTTGGCATCCTCATGATGAACCTGTATGGAATGAAGCTGCTGAAGCAGAAACTAAACTTCCAGTTTAGAAAAAATCATATGTCACATCTACATGGCCATCAAGAAAATGGACAGTTGGAGGAGCAAAAACCCTAGACTTTAAACCCTGGAGCACAGACCTCTGTAAAGCTTCTGACTTCTCTGTACTGCAATTAGCAGATCATCTGGCTTCACTGTTGTTTATAGTATCTAGCCAAGTCATGCCTGAGAATCTACGATGGAGTGAGTTTTGCTTATTTTGATGGTGGAGATGACTTATTAGGGCCATGGGTGTTTCTTCTTGGGTGGACTTCTGCCCTTGAAATGAAACTGATGAGGAAAGGATGTTACTTCATTGAGGGCTGGATGGAAGAAGCCACTGCTCCTCTAACATCTGTTCCAAGTTAGTGAAGAAATGAGTGTTTTCCCCATTTCTTTCCAGATTGTTTAGCTGTGCTTTTGGGAGCCATAATCATATAGCCTTCCCTGAAAAAGAAATTTTAGGTGGTAGGAACAATGTTTATAATCTATTGTCTACTGTACTGTCACATCCACATAGCACTGGAGTTTCTTGTCAGTGCAGTGCCTGATTCATCGTAGTCCTCTACTTTGATTTTTAGTCTTCAGGAGGTCTTTGCCACAGAACAGCCTAGAATAGAATGGTTGATTCCAAGCATGTAGCCTTACTTTATCTCCAGGGATAGATAACTGCACCTGGGAGATTCAAATCTAGACCAGTTAGTGATGTGCATGGCTGACTTCTCAACCACCACTGTTGCTGATCAGACATAGCTGTCCCTCCATTTCTCTGGCCAAAAGCACCATCCACTGAAAATATCACTTCAGTAATAGTTATTACAGTACACTTGAGCTGATGTTTTCTAATTTAAAGCTTGGATCCAAAACAACCATCTCTTATCCATAGTAGTAATTTGTTCCACAGCTGCTTAGAGAAATTTGATCAAAGGCTGATGTTAAATCAATACAAGCTGCCAACAACTTGGATTCTTTGGGTTTTGTATATTTTTCTGCTAAATGGAACAAAACTAAACAGTGAAGCTGGACAGTGTTCTGATTTAAACCAATTTGCTCTTTTCCTAGGATTTTTATCATTATATGTTATGTTAACTCTGGCTTAATTTCTATTATCAGGCAATAAACTTAGCAGAAGAACTTCAGTCCTCTTCAAAAACTTTTTATCAATAAGACTTTTTATCAATAAGACAAAAACAATAAGTTTTTGAACATATGAGTGGAATTAGTCTGATTTGCCTTGAGGTTTTCTTAGTTTTGCTGGAAGGATATTTAACCACATTCACGTACCCAAGGGCCAGTACTGGAGAATCAAGGGAGTTGTTGAAAATTGTTTAAAGTGATTCTCACAGGACAGCTGTGATATGACAGTTAATTCTCAAATGATGAGCCAAATCTTAACGTTGAGTTTCAGAAAGGGAAGCCATTATCAACCAATACCGTGATTCCAAGTCCAGAAATGACAGTGTTCTATAGCTCCACTCAGACATTCAACCCATAAAAACTCACAGTAATCCCTCTACCAACATCTTTTTAATGCAGTGTTTCTCATCCTCAGCAACTTTAAGATGTATGGATTTCAACTCCCAGAATTGGCTAGGGAACTTCAACTCCTATGGACTTCAACTTCCATGCTGGCTGGGGAATTCTGGGATTCTATACATCTTAAAGTTGCTGAGGCTGAGAAATGCTGCTCTGATGACATTGACCATTGTGCATTGAGTACAAATATCTGCAGCATCGAAGACTTCATGCATACAATTATATTATCAAGGCTAGGGTATTGTTAGAATCCTAGACTATATACAACTCAAGATCACTTTGTTGTTGCAGACATTTGCACTTGAACACATGACTCCTTGAGTGGTGTGTGTGTGTGGGAGGGGATATCCAGAGTACTGACACACTGAGTGCTTCAGATTAAAAAGAAAGATAAAATCTGAATGGTATAATGGAAATACTGCTCAGGATTTAGCGGGATCCTTGCAGGACTCGAAAATGAAGGCGCCACAGAATTGGGCAAAAATCCCCATGTATTATCTTTGGAAAGACCAGAGTCACTGCAGAAGAGTTGGGTGTTGATTGTTTCACAGGTGTGGTTGGTATATAAATTTAACTCACTCCAAGTGGAATCAGAGAGAATCTGATCCTTATCCTTAATTTGGTTGGATAGCTCAGGATATATTATCTGTCAGAGGGTAGCCTGGGACACCCTTTTTCAAAGAAAATTTAGGAAAAGACCTACTATAAATGGACTGCAAAAACTCTGAATGACCAGCAGGTAGTTTGCAAAGAGTTTGGAAAAAATTGGCAGCTGATGCTTTCTATTGGTCATTGGAATTTTTGGTCATTGGAACAGAAAAAAAATATGATAGGCCTAATTAGGGACTTTATCCTTGTTTTTGCTAAATTCTAGTAGTAAGTCCTAAAACATGCGTGCATAATAATGAGAGGAATCCTCTTTTGAGCTGTTTTTAGTACAAGTTCTATGCAAAAGTGGGGGACCAGTGGGCCTCTAGATGTTTTAGAATTACAGTGGTGCCTCAGTTCATGAACTTAATTCATTCCACGATTCTGGTCGCGAACCGAATTGGTCACGAACTGAATCAAATTTCTCCGTAAGGTTCAATGTAAATAAGGTTAATCCGTTCTGGACCATATGCATTTTTTTTTTAACCACAAAAACATGAAACAAAGTACAGTACGGTACAGTATGAAGAGAGAGAACACTAACCTTGCTTGAGGCGACACCAAAAAGCTTCACAGTAAGTGTCTGTCTGCGACCGTGATCTCGCTTAGAGGAAGCCACGACCATGTGTCAGAGCAGGGAAGATGGCCACGGGCCGTGTTCGTCACCCGATGCGGAGTTTGCGAACGGAAGCAAAATTTTGTGAACGCTGCTGTTTGGGAACCAAATTGTTCATGAACAGAAGCGTTTGTGAACTGAGGTATTACTGTATAACTCCTATAGCAGATATAGTCAGCCAAGCCAACAGGAAGAGATGCTATGCTTGGTTGATCTTGGGGGCTAGAAAATATCATGACACTTCATCGAGGTCATTAGGACACAGTACAGTTCTACCTGGGGTTGGCCATTCTTAAGAAATGGCTTCTTAGAATAATAGCACTGATTGATCAATTTTTAAATTATTATTTTATTTAAATATTTTGACAAGTTTTACAGAAAGAAATAGAAGAAAAAATGCAAAATATGAAAAAGAAAACAAAACAAAGCAGAAAATACATAAAAAACTACAAAAGCAAAGCCAACCAACCAACCATCCAAAAAGGGATAATTATCGGTATGTTACACATTAGTCAAATGTCAAACAGATTTCTAAATCTACCTTAGGGAGAAAAATAATTACCCTCTAACATTACAAAATACCATAAAGTCTAAGCTACAGAAGAAAAATATTCTTTTTTTCTTCTTCTATAATTTGTTTTATTGTATTATTATAAAACATAGATAGTACATTATATTGAGTACAGTGGTATTTATACAATATTTAGAGATTATTAACAGTGTAATATTTACATAATTTAAACCTTTAAAGATAAAGAAAAAGAAGTTTATATCAATAGAAACAATGATTTCTAAAATGTCAATGTTGATAAGCTTAACATTGTTTAAATTTTGCATCAGACTTTACAATAAAGGTTTCTGTCTTAAGCTTAATACTTAGAACCAAGGTCTCCAGTGAGGGGGGGAAAACCATATTCAGTCATTTTTTGATTAGTAGATAAAATTGCCTTTTCCAATGGATAAGACACATCTCTTGAATCCAATCCTTAATATCAGGAATATTACTACTTTTCCAATTTCTCAAAATTATTCTCTTAGAACACCCAATATAATCATAACTCCTCAAAAACAGTCAAATTCCAAAGTTTCAGGACATAATTTAACTTATTAACATCTTTAACACTAAAAAAGATATTTTAGTTCTACACAATTATACCTATAGCAGTCCTTAAATATGTACATATTCTTAAATCCAAGCTTTTCAAATAAGGAAATAAAATGAAATGTAGTAGGCCAGAATTATTGCTAAAATAAGATACTGTGTATGTATCATAGTGCAAATCATAGTGAACAACATGAAACTTTCTAGATGTTTGGGGCTAGAAGTCCCACAGTGTTTGCTATCAGCCTTGTTGCCTAAAATCTAAAACCTCTGGAGGATATCAAACCACATATCCATGAGGTAAATACACTGCATGCACAATTATTAGACAAGTTGTATTTTTGAGGATGAATTTCATTATTGAACAACTACAGTGCTCTTGGTCAGTCGAAAATGTTAATAAACCTCAAACCTGAATATTTAAGAAAGTAAAAGTGAGGTTTTGGGTTTCTTAGGAACATATATATGTGTGCACAATTATTGGGCAACTATTAGTGTGCAGAATTATTATGCAACTAAATGAAAAACGAAAATTCCCCCATATCACTTGTTTATTTTAATCTGTTAAAGTGAGAATAATGAACAAACAACTCAAAATTTACAAATAAGCATTTCTGACATTTCAGACAAAAAATCTGACCAATATAGCCACCCTTCTTTGCAATAACAGTCATAAGCCTTCCATTCATGGAGTCTGTCACTTTCTTGATCTGTTGACGATCAACTTTTTGTGCAGCAGCAACCACAGCCTCCCAGACACTGTTCAGAGAGGTGCACTGTTTTCCTTCACCATAAATCTCCCGCTTGAGAAGGGCCCACATGTTCTCAATAGGGTTTAGGTCAAGTGAGGAAGGGGGCTATGTCATTATTCTTTCATCTTTGAGGCCTTTACTGGCTAGCCACGCAGTGGAGTACTTCGATGCATGCGATGGAGCATTGTCCTGCATAAACATCATGGTCTTCTTGAAAGATGCAGACTTTTTCCTGTACCACTGCTTGAAGAAAGTGTCTTCTAAAAACTGGCAGTAGGTTTGGGAGTTGATTTTGAGTCCCTCTTCAACCTGAAAAGGTCCAACTCGCTCATCTGTAATAATACCAGCCCATACCAGTACCCCACCTCCACCTTACTGGTGTCTGAGTCGAAGTGGAGCTCTGTGCCTGTTACTGATCCAGCCACAGGCCCATCCATCTGGTCCGTCAAGAGCCGCTTTCATCTCATCAGTCCATAAAACCTTTGAAAAATCTGTCTTCAGATATTTCTTGGCCCAGTCTTGCCATTTCAACTTACGTGTCTTGTTCAGTCGTGGTCGAGTTTCAGCCTTCCTTACCTTGGCCGTGTCTCTGAGCACTACACACCTTGTACTTCTGGGCACTCCAGGTAGGTTGCAGTTCTGGAATATAACAGCACTGGAGGATAATGGGTTCCTGGTAGCTTCACGTTTGATTCTTCTCAAATCTTTGGCAGTTAATTTGCGTCTTTTTTTCTCAACATGTTTCTTGTGACCATGTTGACTGCTTGCAACAAAACGTTTGATGGTTCTGTGGTCACACCCCGATATCTTGGCAATTTCAAGAGTGCTGCATCCCTCTGAAAGACTTTTTACAATTTTTGACTTTTCAGAGTCAGTTAAATCTCTTTTTTGGCCCATTTTGCCTGAGGAAAAGAAGCTGCCTAATAATTATGCACACCTCAATATAGAGTGTTGATCTCCTTAGGCCACACCCTCCCTCATTACACAAATACACATCACCTGATATGCTTATATCCAATAAGCATTCAGGTTTATACAGCTTGGGGGTGGAAAATATGCATAAAAATGATGATATGGTCAAAATACTCACTTGCCTAATAATTGTGCACACGGTGTAATTTTAGAACAGCTTTTAGGAAAGCAAACCCCTTAATATATATATGTATGTGTATATCTATAGCTATAACTATAGCTGTAGCTATACACAGTATATATAGATATATAGATATAGATACAGTATATATAGATACAGTGTGTTACACACACACATACAGATTTTTAGCCTTAAATATTATTTTTTCCCCAATCTGAATGCAACAAGATGTTTTCCCATGCATTTCATGAAAAACCTTTGTGTGCTTCATAATATATTGAATGTTGATTCCAGTCTGCAGGATTCTCACTGAATTTAGCAAGGGTCAGAGCTGACTGATGGTTTCAATCTACATTTTCTCTTTCATTGCCATGTTCAGTCTGTTGGAATGAATTTGGGAACTTGACGTCTAAGATACATAAAAGGCGAAACTGAAGGTGACAGACAGCACTCCTGCAATTAGCGACTGTGCCAAAAGCTTAAAAAAACCTAAATTGCAGTGCAAGGACTTGATATAGACCAGGTCTAATGTATGTGTGGTATGTTTCTGTGTGTGCATGTGTGTGAGGGAGAGAGAGAATTCAAATCTCCTTATACCAGCCCTCCCCATCTGTAATTCATTTTACTTTTTTTAAAAGAAGGCAATTCATGCAATTGTTAATTACATGTCATGTCTACTTTGGACTTCAGTTTCAAAATGACTGTGCATCACTGCCAGAAAAGGCAGTATTATTGCCCCTGTCTAGGGATTTCTGTGGTAAAATCTCACACATATATTTCCTTACTCAGATGGCTTTACTTTTCTCAATCTCATTCAATGGGAGGCATGATCCATAAGGGACTTTTTTTTGGTTTCAGAGGTTGTTACTCTAATTGTTGCTGTTAGGGGGAAAACACAAAAGCAAACATCTCTTGCATATTAAGGAAAACTAGTCTTACATATATATTCTTGTCATGTTACACAAATTCTTAAAACTTCAGGCATTTTACTTAAAAGGTACTATCTCCTTTGTTCCTAAATTTTCTTGGTTCACGGCACCCTTGGTGCCTCAGTTATTTTTTTCATGGCACTTCAAGGCCAAAAGACCACCAAGGCCCCAGCTTCAC
Organism: Python bivittatus; assembly: GCF_059951505.1. Classification (NCBI taxonomy): domain Eukaryota; kingdom Metazoa; phylum Chordata; class Lepidosauria; order Squamata; family Pythonidae; genus Python; species Python bivittatus. Next base: position 13,719,663 of record NW_028277040.1, read on the forward strand.
AAATGGATGCTGCAAAAAATTAAAATATCCCACAGTACCCTGTGAGTTTGCTCTAGTACCCCAGGGTGCTGCAGTGCACAGTTTGGGAAGGGTGGCCGTAGAGGATCTTTGTCTTGTAGTGGGGAAAAAGCTTGTGCACCCCATGGATGCCTTGATGTATTGGAACTGTATACTCCCAGAAATGTTACCTGTGGTGGGCACATCATAGCTGTGGGGTCAGATCAAATACAATCCATAGGAGAAGGAAATGGTAGCCCACTGCTGTAGTCTGCCCAGAAATCCAAATGACATTCACAACCAGGACGATATCAACATAGTACTGGAAGATGAGCTCCCCAAGGCCAGAATGTATCTCACCAAAGAGATAGGAAAGAGGAAGGGCAGGCAAGGGGAAGAGCAGAAGGCGAGAATGAGTAGCAGTGATGCTTGTGACGTGGCTGGATTAAAGCCAAAAGGACTTGTAGCTGCTGATGTGGCCAGAGACAAATGGAAAGTTCAACACCAGAAAAATATGCATCTTATTGCTTTGTGGACGTGCTTATAAATAACTATTACAGGCATGCTATTTTGTAGAGAGCATATTAGATTCTCTAATGCTAGAGGGTGTCCTGCAGCACTTAGGGCTGGTGGCTCATTTTTAAATATCCAAGATGTTTTGACTGAAAATATTGGTACTGCACTTTTTGACAGATTATATTTGTATTGCAACTCCTCAAATAACAACAGCAGCAGCAACAAAAATAATAATTTAATCATTTTACTGGACTTGAGATATACACTCTGTACTCCATGCTGCTTTTCTACCAAAGGTACTTCCAATTTTTCATTCCCTGGTAAGGTTAATTTTGCATGATCCAGAGGGTTAAGCCTGGACTGGTGGGCATTAGATTCCCTATTAGCCAGTATAGTAGGCAGGGAAATTCTGTTTTTTAATTTTATTTATTTTGTGAGTCTGGGTGACTTAACAATTGCTTGTGACAATAAAAATCATTAAAACCAAGCAAATACTCTAAATAAAAGCCCCGGGAAATTTTGTTTTCTTTATTAAAAGATTATACTTGCCAAGATAGTTGGTCCCTCCAACTTGTAAAGGGCATTAAAAGTGCCAATTCTAAGATGGCCCACAAGGAGAAGCTTCCAATAGGTTAAACTTGCAGTGTTTAAGAAGGAATATATAAATCCAGAAAACCCAATACAACTCATCATATCACAGATTACAGAGCTTCTGGAAGAAGGACACATTAGAGGATACATTTACCAGCAGAACTTATTTTTCTTTTTGCATTTAGCATGAGAATGCCTGTTTTCTAGATATTACTCAAGATTTATGAGAGTATTTCCCCACCCCCAGGTTGCCCTATTGTCTAAAGGAGCTATTCTGTTTTGAGGCTTTATCTCAGTCTAATGATTCCTTCCTAATACATTTCATCCCTTTCTTTCTTTGACCAATAGGGACTCCAATGGCTTCATTCATAAATATCACACTAGGAATACAGATACGTGAGTAACATTTGATATGCACCCTGTATACACCAGCATATTAGATAAGGCTTTGATATATTAAGATAAGGCTTTGCAGTGTTAATTTCATTATGAATGAATGAGAAAATAAACACCTTGCAGCTCACTTATTTTGTTCTGGTCACTGTTAGTTGAAACAGCATTGTTCAATAATAGTTTTCAGTCTGAAAATAGGTATGATTGGCAAATCAAAAGAGTTGCCACTGTGGGCTGTACTGTGATTCCTGATACTGCCAATTTATTTATGGGCTTCTTTAAAGAATTCAATTCTCTACCACCAACCCTACAGGACACAGTTAGGAAGGGGTGGAGATATATTGATGATGATTTCCTATTTGGAAAGGTGATTATTAAGGTTTTAAATGATTCACATGGTTGAACAAATGTGATACCAGTTGATATACAATATAATAAAAATCAGATTTACTGGACCCAAGAGTGTTTAAAAACTACTTTATTAAAAAACAAACAAAAAAACACCACCAGGAACTCATTATTTAAATGGGACGACTCTCATCCCAGGCAAGTCAGGCACAACTGATCATCAGAATTTTAGAACTCCAACACAGTGGTTCTTCGGAGGCAAATTTTCTGTTGCAGTTTAAGGTTCTAAAGAAAGTAAAGGAAATCCAACAGTGGCATCTGCGAAGGGGGTGTGGGTGTCAGTACAGTCAAGATGGCAGCCACAGCTATTTTCTTTCCTCTTCTCCTCCCTTTTCCCCAAAGCATGTATTTAAAATATTTCTTCATCTGCAACAACAAAATGCGTCCATTCCCTTTCCCAAGCATATTATTTTATTCAGTTAAACTTATCAAGTCAATTTCCCTTTAAGGAAAAGAAATCTCTAAAGACTAAAAGCAGCTTATTAACACTAGAAGATAATATAGCTGCTTTGTTCCCATAAGTCTGATAGTGTCCTTTAACTGAAATGTTTTAGCTCATCAGCACAGGTAGGGTAAATATATTCTCTATCTCTATATAATCAGCATTGTTAATCATCAGGACTGCTGGTGATTTCATGAAAGTGTCCATGTGGGGTTTTTTTTGGCAATAATGTGAAAATGGATTGCCACTGATTTCTTCCCAGCTAGCCTGCAGCCCTGGGACTTCCTCATGGTCTCCCGTCCAAGTACTATGTGGGTCCAGCCTTGCTTAGCTTTTTTATAAAGATTTATTAGGTGTTGCCACTGAGTTGGGCAAAAGGGCAATAAAACAGCAATTACCCTTTGCTATTCAGGAAAGGAATATAAGAATGTTTTGTTGAAAGAGATGATTAGAAATGCCATAAGAAAATGAATTATAGATAACTAGAGAATAAATACCGAATGGGCAATCTGAAAAGATAGAAATGACATACATACACATGTGCATTTCATAAAAATGACACATATCTATTTATTAATTTAGCTGCATGAATTTTTCAAGAAACAAAATCAGGAGTAAATAGATGGAAAGTTTCCTTCCACTATTGCAACAAATATTTCCAAAATGATAGGCTACCTGGGTCTAACAACAATAACAATAACACTAATAGAAATAGAACGACTGTGGCAAAAGAAAGCAAATATAGTATCAATAGTAATAGGAGCCTTGGGTGCAATCCCAAAACATCTGGAGTACCACTTGAAGACCATCAACATTGACAGAATCACCATCAGTCAACTGCAAAAGGCAGCTTTACTTGGAACAGCTTACAGTATATCCTGTGACAATACCTTTAACACTATTAAACAACATCTGCCTATCCCAGGTCCTTGGGAAGGACTCAATAGGTGGATAAAAATGCCAGATCCAGTCTAAACATCTGGCTGACTGTGCGACCAACAACAACAATAACAATACTATACCTGGGTATCCTTCAAGCTGACAATATCAAGCACATTGAAGTCAAGAAGAAGGTTAGTAGTCAATACATCATGATAGTGAAGAAAACCTTAAAATCCAAACTCAGTGGAGGAAACACCATCAAGGCAATTAACACCTGGGCAATTCCAGTCATTAGATACACAGCTGGAATGGACTGAAGCAGAACTGGAAGCCCTGGATAGGAATACCAGAAAAATAATGATAATCATGCCCTTCATCCACGCAGCAATGTTGACAGCTCTCCACTTACATAGAACAAATCAGAAAACACAGAGATCCTGAGTGATTTTTGTTTTGTTTTGTTTCACATTGGATATAAAAGGGGGCCAGATTTCTGCAAAAAGACTAAATCTCAAATTGTTTGTTTGCTTTTTGGGCTGCTGATGGCCCACAGCTGCCTGCCTAAAAGTTTAGCAAACTGACTGTCAAAAATAATTTATTTCCTCTTCTGAGCTGAAAACCACAAGTGCCCCACTAGAACATGAAAGCAGTCAGGTTTGCCTTGGGCCTCAGCCATGTCTTTCATGGCACATTTTCAAGCCCACAAATGCTTCTCAAGTGCCCTCTCACAGACTCCTGGAGGAAGTGCCTTCAGTATGGACTGGAAACAAAATCACCTGATCATTTCCTCTGCTGTGTTACATATTGGAGAGCTGTTTCCTTCCATCATGCACCAAAGACACTCCTGGAGAGAGGCATCTCTGTCCCAAAGTTCTGGGAAAAAATGACTCCCCCTCTGGGACAATTATATTTCTCCCTCCAATTAAATTCAGTGCACGATTCTTCTGGGCAGAGAGAAATGTATAATTCTCAGTCCTCAGAGAATATTGAGAGCAGCTTTTGAGATCACTCTACCATGTTGATTACCAGAAAAAATTATTTGACAAGAGTTTTTCCAAGAGAAAGTCCTCACAGTGAAAAGCAACCCATCTCTGCAAACGTAAAAAAGAAATATGCTTTGAAAATGAAATGGCTGTTTGGTCAGAATTGTCCTGTGATGGAGACTGTGTGGATCAGAACTGGACATGAGGCCTTCCAGTAGTTGTTAAAGTCCTGATCATCCCTAAGTAGCATGATGAATGGTGATGGATAATAGAGTTATAATACAATATCTGGACCACTACAGATTGCCCTATCCTGGGCTGGGTGTTAAAAGTACATATCAATACAGCCGTGCTGACTAAATGTACTATAACTTAATTACATGAGGATGCTTCATAAATATTTTACAAAGGAAGCCAGCAACAGCGAAACACCTACCTTGAGACTGGGCAATTTGTATTAGGGCTGTGCTTACTTTAAAAAATATTTGTGGTTATGCAAGCATGAATACCTCTGCTATTCATTAAACAGGCAAGCAATCAGGCAGAAAACAGTACTGTAATCAAGGAGGAAACCACACTTCCACCAATAGTAGCTGGCAGGACAAGCTACTATTTATCATCAGTGTAAGTGAGTGAGTGTGGGGTTTGCTGCCTGTTTATAAATAGTACCTTGTCCTGCCAGCTATTATTTATAAACAGGCAGCAAACCCCACACTCACTTGCACTGATGATGTTATCCAGTTGGGTAATGAAACATCTGCAAGCAAACAACCAAGCTTAGAGAGCACCAGGAACTCCACAGTTCAACTCTGAGCTGCATATATTCTCTTCTGTTGGATTCATTTCAGGAGTTGATGCATTAAAAGTAATGCAGTTTAAGGCAGCTACATCTTTTATTCAAGGAAGCCTGATAAAAGGGGATACTTTTAATGAATAGCAGAGGTGCTGTGCTTGTGCAAAGCACTTCTTCCAAATCACTTTTGAAGTGTGCCCTGCCCTAATCATGATTCACTTCTCTCAAGCACTATCTGGTGAAATTGCTTATGGTAGGCTCTTAGCTTCATTCTTTACAGAGATTCCTGCTCTTTTCAGCCACCGATTCATATACATATCTTCTTCCATTGGAGACCTCTCAAGGCTCAATCCTCTCTCAACTTTGAGTTTTGTCCCTTTGGTCACTCAAGAAGCAATTATTCGGGGTGTCTGGAGGATGTGGTCAAAACAGACAGTATGATTGAAACTTCACCCATTTTTTATGTGAGCGGCATGTGCGGCCTACATAAAAACAGATGGACTTTCAATTGCATTGTTGTGGTCACCATCTTAACTTTTTTAACCTGTGGAAGAAAAAACTTAAAAGCTGCTGACCTGACTTTTTCTTCCTTATGGATTGTGTTCCTTCCTTAGAGACTTTAAAAGAGCAAAGGGCCATCCCTGTACTGCAGAGAGACAAAAGAGAAACACTGAAGGCCCAGGGTGTGAGTGTTGTGGAAGAGAGAAAGGAGACTGAACTGAAGAACTAAAAAAGATGCTAGCTGTACATGGAGGAGGTGAAACTTAAACAATTTGGTGGAGTGAGCAATGCGACTCTGGAGCTACCACAGCTGAACAAGGAGTAGCATAGCCTTACAGCCTCACAAGCCTTCCACTGATGCAATCCAGCTACAGCCAGCGACAAGTAATTTATTTATTTATTTTATTTATTATTAAATTTGTATGCCGCCCATCTCCCCCCAACAGGTGATTCTGGGCGGCTCACAATTAAAATCAGAAACCCCATCAACAATTAAAAATCCTCCCATAAATAGTTAAATAATAATCCATTAAATAATAAATAATAAATAATCCATTAAAAATCAAATCTAAACAACAAACCCTGTACATAAATACTAAAAACATTCAAGATGACGGGGGGGGGCAAGGTCAATCACCCCACAAGCCACCTCCACTGGTGCGAGCGCCCATCTGGCCCCCAGGCCTTCTGGCACAGCCAGGATTTCACCCCTTTCCTGAAGGCCATGAGAGTGGGGGCACCCCGGACCTCCGGAGGCAGATTGTTCCATAGGGTGGGGGCCACAGCAGAAAAGGCCCTCTGCCTGGACCCCACCAGTTGAAATTCCTTGACCGGTGGGATCTGCAACATGCCCCTTTTGCTGGACCGAGTGAGGTGGGCTGAAATAACTGGGGTGAGATGGCTCTTCAGATAACCTGGTCCTGTGCCATGAAGGGCTTTAAAGGTGATGACCAACACCTTGAATTGGACCCGGAAGCAGACTGGCAACCAATGCAGATCGCGTAACAGCAGTGTTATATGTGCCCTCCTAGGGGCATTCAGAACTGTCCGCGCCACCGCATTCTGCACCAGCTGTAGCTTCCGGATACTCTTCAAGGGTAGCCCCATGTAGAGCGCGTTACAGTAATCCAACCGGGAGATGACCAGGGCATGAGTGACTGTGCGGAGGGCCTCCTGATCGAGAAAGGGGTGTAACTGCTGCACAACACGAAGTTGTGCAAAGGCCCTCCTAGCCACGACTGCCACCTGCTCTTCGAACAGGAGTTGTGAGTCCAGGAGGATCCCCAGATTATGCACCGGGTCTGTCTGGGGTAGTGCAACCCCATCAAGAACCAAAGATGATAAACTCCTGGATCTTGATTGTTCTCTCCCTCCTACAAACTGATAAGGCCTGAGTGATGGAGAAGCAAATCAGTAAAAGGGAGCAATTACCAGGCTACTTCAACCTCCAGAAGGACCTAGTGAAGCATAAGAGCTGGAGTGGGGAGGATAATATAGGGCTAAGTGTATGATAAAAGATTTTAAGCCCTGGGTAAAAGGAACAGAATTCCCAGTCCTTCCCAGTGAGTGCCACGGGAAGAATTGTAGTAATACTGCCTTTTTTGCTAGCAAAGATGGATGTTAATAGCACGGGGTAAAAAAGAAACTTGTACCTTTATTAAATGTTGTTAGAGTAGAAGTTAAGGTTAATATAGCAGAAGTGTATATTTTGTATAATGAACCAACACTGTATAAATATCAAAGGAAAGCATTCAGCCTCCAGGTCTGTGGTTTGTACCATAACTTAAGTGAAACCCTCTCACATAACTATACCTTGTGGATATCCCTGAATTAACTGTTGCTCATTATTTCATTTCTCAAAACTGTTAATTTGAAATCTCCCTAAGGGAGTGTTGTCCAAACTTGGCCACTTTAAGATGAGTGGATTTCAACTCTCAGAATTCCCCAGCAGTTGAAGTCCACTCATCTTAAAGTGGCCACGTTTGGACAACACTGCCCTAAGGCATCCACAACTGATTTCTGAGATACTTGGCCACCCTATGAGTTCATACAGAGATCAGAAATACAACCAAACAGAACAATGAATTTTTCATATCTTACTTACATAGAATGAGGCCAGTTTGGTGTAGTGATTAAGGCACCAGACTAGAAACCTGGGGACAGTGAGTTTTAGTTCTGCCTTAGGCACAAAGCCATATCCCTTAATGTGACAGTTTTCCCTGTGTGTGTGTGTGTGTGTGTTTTAAAAAAATACAACTCTTTTTCCTAAGTGTAGATGCATTTTTACCATATTGGCTACTGGTCAAATTAATTATATTAGCAATTCCACTCAGGAAGAATGTCATATTAAAAGTCATAAAGAGACACCTCCAATGCTACTTGGCATTTTTTTTTAATCCAGAAACTTAGGACAAATGTATGTTTACATCTTTTATTGTTTCTGAATGAACGGCTTTATTCATGTTTTATTCATTTATTCATCTTTATTCATACATACAGTTCATAGTCAACTCAAAATCTAGCTGGCAGGCTAGGCTTGTATTCCAGAAGAATTGAGGTGGGAACCCGCCATGTCTGGTACCTTATTCTGTGTGATGACTCCAAAGGACTACAGTTCCCAGCGTTTGATAGCTTTCAACAAGGCTTAGCCCATTGTTAGCATTTTTCTCTTGCCTGCTGGTACTTTTCCAGCTGAGTTCCACTGTCTTTCCTAGTTTACATGGGAGCTTTCTGTTAATTTGGGAACCTTTTTCTGTTGTGAGAACCATATCTTCATAATTCCCTAAATTCTATGACCTGCTTTGAATGGGTCTCCTATACTCCATCTTTTACATCTTCACAAAAATGGATAGCACAAACTATCTAGTATTAACATTATGATAGCTCCATAGCAACACTGGTGACAATACTGTGGAAAGTAGTTATAACTCACATTGCTCCATGGATGATCTAAATGATGCTGTTGGCCTTGAAAGTACGCCAAATCAAGAAACATTGCTTTCACTTTAAATAGCTAAACATCTCTTAGATCATTCCAGGCAATTGTGAAAAATCACAGAACAGGGAAGGGCTGCTCATTTTCAGGAAAAATATGGTATTGCCTTTAAAATTCAGCTTCTGGGTTTTAGCAGAGCAGACAACACTCTGTGTCTTGTGCTGAGCACTGACCTGCTGGCACAGCAAGACTCAGATCAGGGCTGGATTTGGAATGAAAGTCAATTGTTCAAAATAAATTTGGTCTACAATGAATGAAAACAAGTGTCTTGTCAGGAAGCAGAAAATGAGAACCATCTAAGCAGAGGGGAAATTGCCAGTTTTGCTTTCTGCCCAGTAAAAGACAGCTTTTGCCAGCTGCTGTGTGTTTCTCAACTTGCAAAATACAATAACAGAAGCTCAGTAATGCAGGAAAGGATGAATATATCATTATGATGGGGTCAGTAAATCCACAGCTGGAAGAAAAAGCAAGTTGTGATCATAACAGCAAAAGCTATCAAATGGCACTTCTGCAACACATATGGAACCATAAAGTGGAGAAAGAGAGAGAATATGTTTCATAATGCAGCCTGGAAGTTAAATTGATGATATAAATGCTATTCTTGGATTTCCATGTAGTAGGTTTTGGAATGCAATGCAATCCCACCTGGCATCAAAATTATATTTCAAAGTCCAGATGCTGCCCTAAGTATGGTTTCCAAAGTTAATGGTCATATAAACACTTAAGCCTGTTTTAAAAAAGCAATGATCTCACAAATGCACTGTAAGTATATGCATTTATTTTAGGAGATATAATAGTTATTTTAATGCAATACACCCAGGATATTATTACATATTTTAACATAATGCTGGGTTTAGCAAAAAGGTGTTCTATCTCTTTTTCTTTGAACTGAAATCAAGACATTTGGCAACTGTAGAAAACATCCCACTTATTTTATATATCCATGTAGGTCTATAAGCATCCTTAAATGAATTGTCCTATTGTTTCATTCTAGGGATGTTGCACATTTTTCTTAATGGGTTCTGGTATCAGATTCTGGAGCCTGCCCAAATTTCAAGGTGTGATCAAGAACCGTCCTACAGTCATTCGTAATAGACATTTAAAAAGATCTGATGTGGCAAAGTGAATTAAGAAGTGAAGTGATTGACATCAGGACGCTAGGCTACTACTTTCCCCTCAAAAAGGGCCATCCCTGACAGTAGGGTGAAGGCTTATTCCTGTCAATTTCAAACTGAGTCTGTCATGGCAGGAGCCCCTTCGACTGAGGCTAGAGAAGTGCCCTGTTAAAGTGTCCATTAAAAACTGGGGAGGCTGTACTACATGTTAACTATATGGTTACATTTAAAGTTATCTAAAAACAATCTGAAGAATCCATACTGAGATAATAAAAAAATGGTATTTATTTATTTATCCAGCCAATTTATATGGCTGCCCACCTCAGCGAGTGAATCTGAGGGGCGAACAGAATTAAAATAGAGTAAAAACAATAACAAACGTTAGAAAAATTAAAATACAGGCAGCCAAGAAACAACAACCCAAATCACTAACACAACCAAGTAGCAGGTCCCTGCATACACCTGGGGGCCCAGGCCCAGAACCAGGTCTTTAAGGCCTTATGAAAGGCCAAGAGGGTTGGGGCCATCCTAATCAGTGGAGGGAGAATGTTCCATGAGGTGGGCTGCCACAGCAGAAAAGGCATGTCTTCTAGGCCCCACCAAGTGGCATTATTTGGCTGGTAGGACCCAAAGCACACCCATTCTGCCTGACTGGATTGGATGGGTAGAAGCAAATGGGGAGACATGGTTCCTCAAGTAACCTGGTCCTAAGTCATGAAGGGCTTTAAAGGTGACAACCAGCACCTTGAATTGCACCTGGAAGCACACTGGCAACCAATGCAGCTCACGGAGTGGTGGTGTTATATGTGCCGAGTAACTGTACTACTGTACTACTGTACTACTATAATGCCGCCTTCCCCAATCTCTGTATCCTCCAGTTGTTAGGACTTCAATTCTCAGAATTCTACCTATGGCCATGCAGGGTGTGGAAATCTGGGAGTTGAAGTCCACACATCTTGAAGACACCTGGTGGGAACAGGTACTCTACTAAATATGCTGAATTTTCTACACCCAATAGAGATTAATTTCTTCAGCAGGTGCCCACTATAGGCAGGAGGGGAGAACCTCTAAATATTACAGAGCTACAACTTCTAGTAACTGTCTGACATTTAACCACTCTAGCTTTTATCTAGCTTTATCCCTTCAGAGAGAAGGGCACATATTTTTTATTTTTAAAAATATTCCCCCAAAGAGTTGCAGATTTGGAGTCAAGGTTCACAGGTGCCTTGAAAAATCCTTCTGCCATTTGCTGAAGTTGGCTTTCTTTATCCATTCAACTGCCAGTTATATTCCCTTGTGTTGTTCTGTTGTATAGTATTTTGATGATCTCACAATATAGGCTTGGAACAGTCTCCTTCAAAGGATGTTGGATTCCAAGTAGAAACTATCCATCATCTGGAAACTGGAATTAATAGAGCTTCTTCTCTTGGCTTCTTTTCATCTGTCTTTGCTTTTTCTGAGTACACCAGAACTTTCTAGGCAATTAGGATATATAATTCTGGCTACTTAGAGTCTTTTATTTAAATGCCTTCCATTTTAGAAAGTGTGGGCTCTGCTTCTCAAAGCCAGATCCCATGTAATAAATCTTGGTAAGCTGAATCCTGAAAACCATATTTAAAGATACTTCAGTTCTTGGAATATCTTAAATTGGGTGCTTTGCCTATTTTCCACAGCAAGGAAATTTTGGACTGAGTGGTTGGAAGAAGCTACTGTTGTTAGTCAGGCTTGCCACTGGCCTTTAATTTAGTGGCCGCACTCTGAACTCTGGAGACCAGTGATGGAGCTAGGATGGAGAGTGCACAAGCCTTCCAAGTCATACAGACATCAGAAATCATAGCAATCTTGACCCATCCCAATTCAATTTTAGTAAACCACTGCCCCATTTAAAAAGTCACACACACATACAACTATGTACTGTATATATATCTCCTTGGATCTTTAGAAGGATTATAGACGTGGATTTTTCTCTTCCTTATCCCTGATATAATCTTTATGCCATCCAGAAAGAATGGGAAGAAATACAGTGGCTTCCATGGAAAGCAGAAATCTCTCCAAATCAAGCAGAGGCATATTATGAAAGCGGGAAGAAATGGATGCGAAAGTCTAATTTCTGATCTGTGGGTATTTCTCAGTTCCCAGCCCTAAACCTTTCTAGTTGCCCTTTTTAATAAATGTGAAGACTAAGGGCTTTCTACCAATGGTAAGGAAGGTTTGAAAGACTGATATATTCATTTGCCTTTTACAAATACAGTACATGTAAAATATTATTCTTTGGCAAACTCTCAATTACCACATTTACTCCCGTAAAAAGAATACTGGACTATTACAATGTGTTCATTTCTTGCTCTGCATTTCAAATATGACCTCCTTTTATTTCATATATGTAACGTGTTTCTTTCTTCCATCACTTTCTAAAAGCCAGATTTTCCCCTATTTTTTTAAAATGATCAGAGTCAGACCTGGTTATAATGACAAGCTTTAAGTGCTCTGGGCAGCATAGAAAGTGAAAAATAAAAGTGTTTCCTTTAATCCATCTTCCATTCCTACTTTCCTACCTGCTGCTCTATATAGAGACCCACTTATCTCACCATCCTGGAATTCTTAAAGTTGCAGGAATAATTTTCAGCCCAGCACTTTTAAAATGTACTTCTGGTCCAGCAGGAAAAATTCCCTCCCAATAGCATAGTTGATATTTTTTCTAGTGACATGAAAGACTCCTTAAGGGTGGCCATTGTCCTGGGCTCCCTGCCCCAAACAGAATTTGGTGTTTGAAATGATCAGATGGATTTTTTTTTTCATTCAGGGCAGCAAAACTGAAGAATTAAAATACAAAGCCAAGAGTTATTTCAGAATTGTTCCACATGGTTCATATTACTGGGACACTGACTTCACTTGACCCCTTTCTGCAGAGAGAGAGAGAGAGAGAGAGAGAGAGAGAGAGAGAGATGGAAAACATTGCATTAATATAAGAATGAGAAGAAAGTTGAAAGGGGCGGGATATTCAAATGAACATTCTGCCTCAGGTCTCTCAAGGTCCTAAAAAGCCCCTGATAACTTTCTTTATACAATATCTGGCCAGTCCCGTCTTAAACAAAAGTTTCTTTGAGAAGGAATCCCTTCTTTAGTTTTTACAGTAATGAACTTCTCTTCCCAAGCTTTCTGACTGCACAAAACACAGCATGTATTATTTTTGGAACCGCAGTAACTTTTGTAGACGATGACACTTATTTACTCCCCCCACTTTTTTTTTTTTGCTTTTTTTTTGCCTCCAACTAAGCAAATCAAACTTGGTTAGCTGAGTCAATGCAAGTGGCCAAAATTTGTTCACATGGCTTGTATCAGTGGTTTCCGCTCATTAAGATAATTTTCTCAGACTTTCCTTCAAATGAAGGATACCTAGCCAGTGAGTCAGAACATCACCATATTTGGCTGTGTCCATTTATTTTCATTCATCAGTTGTTGCCTGTGTTTTATGCAGACTGCACAAAATGTAAAAAAGAAAAGAAAAAAAAATCAGAGCAGAGACTGAAATGTGACTCATCCCAACAGTTTGAGGTTTAGTTTTGCTGATGGCACTTCAGTCAAAGTGGCTGCATTTTCCCAAAGAATTATAATCAACCAAAGATTGTGGTTCTATTAAGATAATGTAATATAACCATCTCAATCCATGAGCAGCTCCTCCCTTTGAAATTCCTCTTCCCTTAGTAAAGTTGCAGTAAATAATTATCTCAGAGCTTACCACACTGCAGTCATGAAATGGAAAAGAGAGAGAGAAAGAGGTAGTTCAGCTTCACAGCTTTGTAAATTTTACTCAGAATTTCCAGGGTCTACCACCAGACAGTAGATAAACCATGGCTTATCTGGGTCAGAAACCACTGGGAGTTAAGTCTTGTGGAATTCAACACAGCAGCTTAGGTTCAGATTACTGTGATGTTAAATGCATGATTAGGAATTACCTCAGGTTTATTTTTATTAATTTACCAATGGAAGATAAGGGCTGACTTTGTTAGTGACATGACATATATTGTCTGTGTACATAATAGCAATGCACAAAAGTGAATCATTTGAATACAAAGATATTGCAAGCGGTTTGACAATAATACAGTAATTATTTTTTAAAGCATAGCAGGGAAGTGCAATGCTTTGGATTCACAGGCAAAGAGATCCTGCAGCCCCATGATCCCAGGAAAGATGTGTTTGATTTAAAGAATGGCAGACAGATGCTATGTTTGTCCTGCACACTTTGAAACACCTTTTTGCCTTGACTTCCAAAGCTCAGCACAGCCCTAACATCCCGCTGGTGAATTAAAAGTATTTCCATGCATCTTCTTTTGGGTTCCTGGATTCTCCCCACCCCCATGCCATCTTGCCATTGGAGGCCTCATTCCAGCTCCACAGCTTTCCATATTGCAGATTGCTCCGAGTCAGAATACAGCTGCTTTTATCCTGTTCATAGAGACTGAACTCCTTGCCAAAGACAATATTCAACTGCTTCTCTATAATTTACTACTCCACCAAAAGGTTTCCTGCAGTTATACCAATGGGCGTGCTAAGCTCTGCACATTCTTTGGTATTTTTTCTTAGAACATAATCTTATCCTGGACTTTTCATTGGTCCTGTGCCATTTTTAGGTATATTTGCGCCACACTGCAGAAGTATGTATCTCTCATTATAAATGAAAAAATGGATTCCTGAGCCAGTGACTTGGAAGAAAAAGTTCAGTTGGTTATATTTCCCCCAGTTTTTGTTATTTCACTGCCAGTATGTTTCTGCTAGACTGACTGTATATTTCACCATTGATTTCTGTGCCTCCTTCTTATCTGTGTGAAGATATAAAAGATGATCCTTGCTATCTGCCATTTTTCTGAATAAAAAGGATGATCTTGATTTTGGTTTTTGCTGTCTCATCTTTCTTTTTAAATACTAGGATTTAATAAAGAGGGAGGCAGCCTGTACTGTCTCAAAACAGCAGTTACTTGCTGAAGACTGCACAATCAATCTTCTGTCCGGCTGCACTGCTGTCCATCTTTACTCATGGCCTCTCAAGAATATCTATGTATATATACCCTTATGTTTGCAATTGGCTATTTGGGGGCTTGGTCTTGGATTACCATTCAACAGCATATCTCCCAGATCATTTTCTTCAAGTATTAGGCATCAGGGTTAATTTCTTCATGTCTCTGGAATCAGAAATCCAGGTCGTGCCTTTACCATATCTTGGCATTCATAAGAGAATTTCATGATTCCATAATAATGACAAGACAGTGTATGTTCCCTCCAGAAGTTGAGGCATCCTGGTGACTTGTGCTGTCCCTCCCATCTTTCTCAGTCAACCCAAGGAAAACCTGTGCCACCACTTATCCTCATCCTCATAACCCTTATCCTCATCCTTGGCCTTTCCTTGCTGCAAAACAAACATGACAAGGAAAAGAAGAGGATGTGAGGGTGGAATGCTTTCTGGAGTGCTGATTTCTGGGTTCCACCATTAGCTAGTTGTAGTGGAGAGGGTAGTACTAGCCAACTCATGAGGATTCTCAGCCTCCAGAAAGTTAGGGCACTGATGCGGTGGTTTAGGGTCATTGCAAGAGTTTGGTGGGTAAAAGTGTAGCTTCCTGAAAACAGGTTATGGTCTTCAGATTGGCCCATCTGAATTTAGCAGCAGAAGCTGCTCTTAAAAATATTAATGGAATATTTTTATTGTTATAATCTCATAACTATGCTTCAGAGGCATAATATTACTGGGTTGTGCTGTTTGGGAGGGTTACCCAATCCTCCAAAGAAGCTTTCCTGAAGACTAGAGGAGATTTAGATCCCACCATATTCCCACAAACAGAACTATGCTGAATCTCTCAGGATCTAAGCTGTTGTTTAGCTATCATGGCCTCAACAGATGCCAGGGAATTTAGATGGGGGTTATACTGTGTTGCTACTTCTCCTGATTTTTCTTTCTCCTCAGTGGCCATTGGAAATATTTTTAAGAGCTTTTACTAATATTAAGGGATCTCTTAGTCCTTCCTCTCACTTGATCTTCCCATTTCAGTGACTGATGAATTATTTTATGATTGGAGATGATAAACCTTGCACATATTAATAAGCACAGACTCCCACTCCAGTTAAAATATACCTTTTAATCTCAGTCAATTCTCTGAGATATGTAGCAATGTAATATGGCAGATTTGGAGGTCTATAGTAAATCTTTATGTTGACATACAATTCTAGATTTTCAATAAATCTGAGTATATGATCCCTAGAATGATAGCACACAATGTTCAGTATATCTGTTAAAAATACTTTGCAGTTTTCTCTGAGGATTCCATTAGTTTCAAAGTGCTGTACAAAAAAGAAAGGATAATACAGTACTATACATTGTAACATTTGCTCTGATTCTGTAGGCTCTTTACTACACACGCAGAGCTCATGTTGGTTTCAGTGAACGATCTTTTGAACTTCAGAATAAAATATGTGGTGTATTTTGGTTGTTCTTGAAAATCTTTGCCTTGTGCTTTCACCCCATTTCAACAGAGTGTTCTAACAAGACTTCCTGATTAATCCCAGGTGTTTGTAAAATTACTTCTCCAGAAATACAGGAAGGGAAGGATTCTAGTCTTCCAGAACTGAAACTGTTTATCTCTGGTTTTTGTTTAAGCTTAACTGTTTCCGATTTTGCTCAGAATGGTTTATAAAAAAATTGGATATCTGTTCTCTTTCTTCACATTTCTATGGAATTAGCTAATTCACAACAAGTGGACTTATCCAATGTAACTAATCTAAGACTTAGAATTTTTAAAGCTGAGGAAGGTGTGGATGAAAGATGTTGAGTAGGAAGTGATCTGAACATTCTGTGAACCTTTGGCAGTGTGGTTTTGTAGTTCCACATACAAATATACAGAATTTCCATTAGTGTTTGTATTTCCAGAATGTTCTGACACAATCTGCTATCAAATAAAATATTTTTTTAACGTACCTTTCAAATATATTTAACAATGGCTAGGTTGAAAGAAATTTTTTTTTTTAATATATGTATTTTCAAATTATGGTGGAAGTAGACTAGAAGAGATTTATGAGGAATTACACAAAAAGTGACATGAGTTGGATAATATCATGATAAATTAACAAAATCTATTCCTATGAATGTGCCAGGTACAAGAATTATTTTTCTGACAAGAAGAAAGTTTTATATATCAACTTTTATATATTATCTTACAGTCAAAACCCTAATCCTAATAAACACTGTAATAGAGAAATTATGCAACAAAAACATACTTAGTTCACAGCCTGTTAGGTCTTAATTGTATAGATTTCACAAATTTTCACACGTTTTCTATCTTTACAGTGCAATCCTATATACAGTGGAACCTTGGGTAACGAATTTAATTCATTCCGTGACTCTGGTCGCACCCCGAATTGGTCGCAACCCAAAGGAAATTTCCCCATAAGGTTCAATGTAATTACCGTTAATCTGTTCTGGCGTGGAGGACAGGGAGGCGGCTATTGCTTGGAGGGAGAGTCCCCCTCCCTATGACCACGTGTCAGGGGTGGAAAATGGCCGCGGACCACGTGTCAGGGGCGGAAAAATGGCCATGGACCACGTGTCAGGGACAGAAAAATGTCCACGGACCACGTGTCAGGGGTGGAAAAATGGCCGTGGACCACGTGTCAGGGACAGAAAAATGGCCGCGGACCACGTGTCAGGGGCGGAAAAATGGCCGTGGACCACTTGTCGGGCGGAAAATGGTCACGGACCACGTGTCGGGCATAAAAATGGCCGCGGACCACGTGTCAGGGGCGGGAAAATGGCCACCGACCACGTGTCGGGCGGAAAATGGCTGCGGACCACGTGTCAGGGGTGGAAAAATGGCCGCAGACTGTGTCACGGGAGGGAAAATGGCCACGTATCCTGTTCGTACCCCGAGGCGGAGTTCGCAAACTGAGGTAAATTTTTGTAGCCGGAGCTGGTCGTAACCCAAAAAGTTCGTTAACAGAGGCGTTCGTAACCTGAGGTACCACTGTATATTGATCTATAAGTAAAACTCACCATCTTTAATGGAACTTACTGATAGTGTCCAAACAATAAATCCCTGGTAGGAAACCAGTTCTGAACACCAGTAGCTAGCAAGACCAGTTTGGTGTATTGGTATGTTAAACTATGGGATTAGATCTGAGGAGACTCCTGAAGATCACTGAGTGACTTTGGGTAGGTCATTCTCTCTCAGCCAAAGCTACATCACAGGGTTTTTGTAAGGATAAAATGGGTGGAGATGGCCTTGATATTGCCTTAATCCCCTGAACCAATGGCGGGACAAATTGTGTGTATCTCATAAGAAGAGTCTTGCCGTATCAGGCCAACAGTCCATCTGCTGTAGTTCAGCATACTCACAAATAGTGAGAAAGGTGATTAGGGTGGTTTAAAAATGTTATTAAACAAATACATTGAATTAAATACAGGTAGTCCTTGGGTTACAATGGCGATCAGGATTTCCACTGCTAAGTGATGGGGTCGTAAAACGTGACATCATGTGACCACATTGCTTAGCAATGGCAATCCTGGCAGTCCCTGTTGCTGTTGTAACCCCAAGATGTGCAGGTCAAAACATGTGGGTCATTAAGCAGGAAGCAGCAGGAGTCCCAGGTAAGGAGCACAGAAGTGCTGCAGAGGGCTGGGGGAGGCCCTGAAAGGCCTGGTGCAGGCTGCATGCAAGTTGGGGGAGGAGGTGCTGTGCAGTGTGAGCACAGGGAGGCTGAGGGAAGGAGGGTGCCACATGGCACAGTGTGCAGGAAGGCTGGGGGGAAACTTATCAGAGTGACTTGCAACTTTCCCTGCTGGCTTCCCCATTGACTTTGTTTGTGGGAAGCCGGCAGGGAAGGTCACAAAGGCAATCATGTGACCATGGGATGCTGCAACTGTTGTAAGTGTGAGTTGGTTGCCAAGCGCCTGAATCGCAATCATGTGATTGTGGGGAACTTCAAAGTTTGATCACAAATACCACTCATTCAGTGCCATCGTGACTTCAAACAGTCACTGAACGAATGGTTGATAAGCGAGGACTACTGTAGGGATTTACACAGGAGGGCAATTCATTGTTATTCCCTTCCTGCTGCTATTTAAGGCATCTTGTTTCTGATTTTGGAGGTAGCAAAAGGACTAGTTGCAATTGATAAACCAGTGCTCAATGAATTTTTGCAGTACCCCTTTAAAACTATCTGATGGTGGCAAATTCTGTTTCCACGTGCATCTGGAGAAGCTGAGATTCCTTACCTATGATGTATATGTCTTTGAATATCTTGTGAAAGAATATTTCCAACTTGAGGAAAATGCATTTTAGTCTGCCTTATAGTGATTTTTTTTTAAAGTCTCAGAATGAAACTGTTCCACAGAATCCAAAATATCTTTGGTCAAAGAACAATAATTGAATTTACAAGTAGCAAACAGCCACAATACATTTTCAAGTAGGATTTTACTGAGACTTTTATAAAGCATTCAAAAATCTGTTCCACGTATGGATTCAATCCAGAACAGTGTAAAAAGCTGTAAAACATTGGAAAGAAGACAACAAGGAGAGAAAATGGAAAAGTAAGAAGAGTGGATAAAGGACTTTCCCTTTTAATGAATCTGTTTTTCATTCTGCATTTGAAATCACCAAGTAATTCTTTTCACAGTTCTAGAATATTGTTACACTGGGCTACAGTTCCATTGATGACTTACTGTGATGGAATGGAATTATGAAGGCCACACTCAGGGAGGGAAACATCCTCTTTCATCTCCTGAGGGGCGAGGATGTTTCCCTCCCTGAGTGTGGCCTTCATAATTCAATTCCATCACACTTACCCAAGATTAATTATATATTTTGTGGTTAATTAGCATACAGGTACAAAACATGGAACCTAGTCTGTTTTCTTCTTGATTCCTATTCTATTTTCCTGTAAGAATACAGTAGTTTCCTAATTCTCATTTTTCCCCCTGTCAGTGACTAATGATTCTTTTAATTCTGCCAGAAATAATGAAAAATAAATATCTGAATATTTAGCTTAGAAGTTCCCTCCTTTGGACTGAAACTGGAGAAAATAATTACTTTTGTCCTTTAAAATAAATTTCAGGGTTAGGGTTAGGGATCTCATACTATGTAGCACCCCCTGCTCACCTGCGGTCTATAGAGGCCCTACCCGCACACTGTAGCACCCACTCACGGCCCCACCAGCTCACTCGTGCCCCTGCTGGCCTGCCCGCAGCCCTCACCAACCTGCCCATGCTCAGTAGCCCCTGCCCATGGCACTCCCCACCCACCTGCAGCTCTCCTGTGCCAGCCTGCTTGCCTAGGGTGCTGGTCATGTGAGGTCCTCTCTTAACGACCCATGTGGTTTCTGGGTTACGATGGCAATTGGGACTGCTGGGATTGCTGTCACTAAGCGGCGTGGTCACGGGACATAAAGCGATGCTTTATGACTGCATCACTTAGCGGTGGAAATTCCAGTCCCAATTGCCTTCATAACCTGAGGACTACCTGTAGCATACAGTGGAAGCAGCAGACTGCTTTATTTCAAGTGGGGCCATATTCCCATAGACATCCTGGTAACGATGTATAACTTCCTTCTATCTCTTGCACCCAAAACACATCCAGATTGCATCTGTAAACTGCTCCTGTCTTGTGCTGATGCTGACTGGACTCTAAGCTGGTTTAAGAAAATTCTTTCCAGATTGGTAAACTTCAGCAGTGACTTGACAGGTCTTTAGTTTGAAGAGTTTTCCTACTGCTGTGGGCCAGAGACAATGGATTATAATTTACCCTAACAGTCCAGTGCAGGTTGGTACATAAATACTTTTAAACTTCCTGGTCTAGGGCTGAGAGAGAATGACTGATCCAAAATCACCCAACAGGAATCCACGCCTAAGGGAAGGCTAGAACTTCTAGTCCAGAGCTTTAACCACTTGACCACACTGGATCTCATACTGTATTTATAGTGAACAGGGCATTTATCTTCTTTGCTTCTGCTTCTCTAGTATATCTCTTATCCTGGTAACCAGTGCTGTGAGCCTTTGTTTAGCAGTCTCTAGGGCTTCAGATGGGGTCAGGCCCTTGTATTTTTTCAGTAGCCAATCTCCACACCCTTCTGTAGTTCTACCAGCTGACTGACTTCTCTCCGAGTTGCCTTGATCTTAGCCTTCAACCTCTTTTTCCGGGGGGGGGGGGTATGTACTGCTGTTCTTCTTGATTGTGTAGCCAAGCATCTCCAGGATTACAGTGGCTCTAGTATATACCAGTTCATTGGTTTGAGTTATGGTGGTAATAGGGATTGTTGTGAGGGCTCTATTGGCATCTTCTAGCATATTATTTGATGGTACTTCTCCACTGAGCCTTGGTAATCGGTCTTGAGGGCTGACCGTAGCTAGTTTATCTATGCTCTTGTGCCTAATATCACCTACTGTGCTGTGTAATGGAAGGGGTGGCAGTGACATTTCAGCTTCAAGTGTTGGCTGCATATCCAGTTGTTCTTCTGGGTCTTCTTGAGTCTGGGATGTAATTTGTAGTTGGTCTATCTCAAGTTGTGACAGCAGCTTCCTCTTCACTATGTTGAAGCATTGGGTAACTAGCTGTTTCTCAGTTAGTGTAGATATAGGTCTTCTGTCCATCCATAGTTCGCTCATACATTTCATATATCCCCTCTCATTAGGTCTACTGTTGTAGTAGCATTCCATCAATTCCAGGTTCTCTTCTCTCATCCAGGTATGGTTTGTTCCAGTAGCCCACTTAACATCAGATTGTCCTGGTTCCCCAACATCTGACGCGGACCTTGTTAATCCGGGCGACATCCGAGCCGGCATGACTCTCTTAGTTCGTGTCACTCTCATATTTTGAGGTGGGCAGGTGAAGTGTTAGGGGGTCTTTGCCCAAGGATCTCTACTGGTAAGGTAGGTATCAGCCAGGATTCGAACCCTGGTCTCCCGCATCAAAGGATGGCACTCTAACCACTACACAATCCAGCCGCTTCCACACACACACACACAAACATACATGTACACAGAGTTCACAGAGTTGAATTTAAATATATATACAAAGTTAAAGTATCAAAATGCACAATACGCAATCACAAGAACCAGATTTAAAATAAACTGTCCTTTATTGCATTTGGCTCAAGGGAGACATTGTAACCACCACACTGCTAAGCAGCCTCTGTAATGGTAGCTGCAGCAAAGATTAAAGAGCTGCAGGGGGGTGACCATGGACCCAGGTGAGAATGTATTCCTCCCCTGCATGCAGTAGTCATCACAGTGCAGGGGTTTGTCTAGAAGGACATAAAACACAGTAGGGAAATTGAATCTCTGGGTGAAGCCAGAAATCACAGAGAGTGATGCTTGATGCTGAACTGGAAACATCCACCCTCTACCTGATAATAGGAACTGTGTAAATAAAATCAGGCTTTAGTGCAGAGGTGTACAATTTAAGGACCCATACATGAAAGCCATGGCTATGGCCCCAGGGCCCATCTAAAAGTTGCCACTGAACTGTTTTTCTTAATGTGACTGAACAGAAACAATAATAAATCCAGGGCTTGAAATAATATTAACCAGATTTAAATGAATTAAATGTAAATAAAAGGAACTGAAATTTAATTTAATTTCTCGGAGACCATTTCTTTGTCCTGATCTCTACTTTGAAGTGTGGGTCCTGATGCACTGCTCACAGTTCAGGTGCAACTCTTGGTCTAAAAAATCCATTTTCATGCTTAGCTTCACACTTAGGAATTACTTCTATAGAAAATCTAGTGGTTGAATCTTATGGGCCTTGTCCCTGAAAGGAATGCATGCACTACATTTCATGAAAAGTTATGCTTGAGAATTACACTTTCTTCACAGAAAAAGAAACTAGATTAATTCATAAAAAATGAACTCCAAAGTCTGAAAGTTCCGTTTGCTTGGATTCTTAAAGCTGAAAATGCCCTTTTTGAAATGTATGATTAAGTGAATTTAGAAGATTATTTGTTTTTATTTAGAGTCATGTTCACTTTATTATTAATTTCCTGAAAATCGCTATTATCACTGCCATTTAACAATTCTTTGTGTGAACAATGTTCCTAATGCTCAGCTTGACATCTGTGGCTGTAGATGGCTTGTTAGAAGAGTGTTGTTGAACTTCATACTCTTGGAACATGTACAATATTCTGCATGAATATTGGGGAGCCCACCAGGTTTTGGAATGGAGTCTGTGGCCAAAACTGTTACATATATATGCACGTGCCAGCTTATGGAAAAGACGTGTTTCTGCTTCCACAGCTGTGGTTTACCAATGTCTATCTTGTAAGCAGATATGTGTGTAATCTTTCTGACACAATAATTAACTCCTCCACATAATTGTAACAGGAGTAACTTGTGGCAGAGCTGCATACATAACTCTCTGTTAACTAGACTCTGCATTGCAGAACGTGTCTCTCATCACTCCATCACTGATCCTCAGAAAGAAAGCTTATGCTATTACAGTACTGTACGTGCCAAATATAAAACAGAGATTAAAAAGACAAATGAGCATCGTTTTAATTTTTACTGAACGTAAATCATCTTGGCGATTGTGAAAGACTTGTGAAAATATTTATTCAATGCTAGTAAAGGAGAATAAGAAAACACTAGCTGCAATGTATATCCGTTTTGTCATTCTTGCATATAATTTAATTTAAGAACTCTGTCATGTCTGTCATGAAGTGCATACTTAGAAGTATTGGATTAATTGGTTTCACATTTCATGTGGAGATCTTTTTGAGGGGTGGGGGAGAAGAATTCAGCTACCCACTTCAATAATCTGAATGGAAAACCACGTCTGATTGTCTTTGTAACAATTTGTTATTCCTTTTCTGATGCTTGATTACAGATTTTAGTTGAAGTGTGAAGTGAGGACTCCACACAGGCCTAATTCATGAGTCTTTCCTCTTTGAGTTTCTTGAGTATCTTCCTCACATGAGGGTGACTGCTCAGCTGTAAAGCAGGATGAAGTAACTGCCTCAGGCAACTGACTTTACTGTCATGGAAGAACAATAAAATAATGAGTTGTCTTTGGCATTTTTTGTACCAGATACCAAAATAATTTGATTGGCCTTCAGAATTGTCCACCTTGGCTTGCGGGAAGAAGAACTGTACTTGTTCATCTCTTTGAATTGCAAAAGTCACCAATATACTGATGATACTCGACAACAATGCCTTTTGTGAAACACATGCTTCTGACTTCTCAATATGCCATGAAAGGCTTCATGCTATGACCAGACAGACTTCCTGACTAAGCGGCAATCATTTATTTGCTTTCAGCAAAAGGTCACTGCATTATATGTACAGTACATAAAATGAGCAAGAGTTTAAGCTCATAAAGAAATAACATGTCAAATTTTTCTTGCTAATTGGGTGAACACGACACCATGTAAGTAACACAGATAAATGCTCTTTAGTCATGATTACCTGACTGAAGAAAAGACCGATGAATATTATTTCATGGAGTCAAGGTTTAATGATTTGTTTTAAAAGTAGGCTGAATAATTTCTTGTATGCAACGTATGTTTTTGTTGTTTCTTTTGCTTTCCATCTTTGTGCTTTCCTTTTTCTTTTACATTAAAGCAAAAATAAAACAATAAATAAATAGAAACAAATAATATCTTTTCAGAAATTTCCAATGAATGTCCTTGGGGCTTTTCCAGTTCTGCTTTAAAAAGTAGACAGAAGCCTCCTTGGGTCTTTGGACAATGGGGAATGTAGCAAATATGGAAAGGTGGTTTTCTAAAAGAGTATTAAAATATGTACTATGTGGGCAGTGGGGTTCATTTAAATGCTAGATTTAATTAAAAAGCTACAAATTTGGGGACAGGATAAAAACTGAAAATAGTTTGCTTTGCAGTAATTCTTTCATCAAAACAAAACATCTCAAGAAATGGGAGCAATAATTTACAGTTGTTGCGATTGTAAATATGGCTCCTCAGGAAAGAACAAGAATCATTTGCCAGATAGGCTTTTATTCTGAGATTGCACTTCTGCAGTAGACTTTGTGCTCAGCCTTCATTTCTCAGTTCCAAATTACGTATTTTCAGGAAGTTAAATTTTGCACCCTGGTTGGCAATTCCAATTCTGTTCTGAGGAAAGCTGTAGGTATACTGAGGGAAATTCTAGTATTTCCTCAGAATTCTTGGGAAGAATCTCAGCAATTACCTGATACTCATTAGCTAGATAAAATTCAGGTGCCTTTTCCAGAAACGGTTACATTAAAAGCCGGATACTTAAAGAAAATGCTTAAAGAAGCAGATTTGTTTCCAGAGAATGTCAATCAAGTGCCCATTTAAGTTCTTGGCTGTTGAAATCCTGCCCTCCCCTCCTCCCCCTGCAGTATTAGGCCTGTGCAGATCCTTCAGTGAGCAGCCTTGTTCATGACTGAAGCACTTCTCTAGATCAGTTCCTCAAAGGTGAGGAGCATCTGCACCAGTTTGAAAGCTTAGTGTGGTTGTTTTAAGGAGAGTGTCACAAAACAGCCCTGTAGAGCCTTCAAGCAGCTACAGTTGCTTTACAACTTTAAGGTGAAAATCTAGAGAGCACTTTGGACCTAACATTGGACCTATTATTTTATTTCAAAGTAGTTGATGAACACATTTTATTCTCTGCATAAACTACTACATCTAGGTATCATTCTCAAAAGTCCAACCCTATTTTCAGTATCCAAACCAGATAATTGACTATAGTAAACTGTCAATTTTGAAATTCCCAAATGTAGATGGGAAAAGATCAGAAACTGTCTTATCTATTATTATCCACTATTGAATTGACAGCTAGAATACATACTTGCTTAACAACTCTATATAGGTATCATTTAACAGAAAGAGTCCCATATACTGTAGTCTGTGGCTTACTTCTGAAGTGTTATCTTGGTGCAATAGCAGGATAACCAAAGAACTATATCAACCTCCCATTTATATTGGTGGTAGACAAATTGGACCAAAGTTGGTCCCTATCTACAAAATCAAGTCTGATAATTTATGAAGATCATGAAACTATGTTTAGTCATACCTTTGACAGCCTTAAAAATGAGGTTATTCGATGTAAAAATCTGGGCAATTGTGCTTCTTAATCCAGTTTGCTTCATATGTGCAATGTTTCACAAACATTGTAGTTTATTCAAAAGGTTGGGTTCTTGATGTTCTCTGTGCATTCTTCACTTCCTGGAGACATTTCATTACCAGCCTAGGTAACATCATGGGAGAATGGATTACACTTGGTTTTCTGGTTTGTCATAGTTTTCTTTGCTGATGAGTATGTCCAGAAAGGATAGTTTGCTATTCTTCTTTTCTTCTTTTGTGAATCTGATTCCATGAAAGGTGTTGTTGATGGTTTTATGTCGGTTCTCTAGCTGATATTTTTTAATAATGATGAATGTGTCTTGCACATAATGGATCCATATTGTGGCTTGTATCTGTGGGAATACTATTGCTTCCAGATGTTGCATCACTATCTCTGCCATGAATCTTGAGATGGGTGATCTCATGAGTGTTCCTCTGATCTGCTTGCATATTTGTCCATCTTATTGGAATTAGGTGGTGAGGCAGAGGTCCATAAGTTGAGGTATTATGATTTTTGTGTGTCTTACTAGGTTTGGTGCGTTGTGTAGTAGTGCTGCATTTAATTCTTTGGCCAATGTTGGATACATGGATGTAAAGAGTCCCATGACATTATTCAAGAAAAGTTGGCTATATTATTGCTTAAGGGGATAAGAGGACCTTCTTTTGCATACGCAGCACTAGAAACAAACCAAAATCAATATACAGTAATACCTCGGTTCATGAACGCTTCTGTTCACGAACAATTTGGTTCACGAACAGCAGCGTTCGCAAAATTTTGCTTCCATTCGTGAACTCCGCATCGGGTGATGAACACGACCCAGGGCCATCTTCCCTGTTCTGACATGTGGTCGTGGCTTCCTCTAGGCGAGATCGTGGTCGCAGACAAGCACTTGCTGTGAAGCTTTTTGGTGTCGCCTCAAGCAAGGTTAGTGTTCTCTCTCTTCATACTGTACTGTACTGTACTTTGTTTCATATTTTTGTGGTTAAAAAAAAATACATATGGTTCAGAATGGATTAACCTTATTTACATTGAACCTTATGGGGAAATTTGATTCGGTTCGCAACCAATTTGGTTCGCGACCAGAATTGTGGAATGAATTAAGTTAGTGAACCGGGGTACCACTGGATTTTAATGTTTCAACTGTTAAAGTCTAAACACGTTGGAGTATAACTTTGCTGACAAATCATGGTCTAGAATCCTTTTCTCATTTCAGCCTGATTTGGCAATAGCTGCAACAATTGATGCGGCTGCTTCAGTTGTTCTTAAGCTGGAATCCACAACTCATTTGTACAAGTATAAATTCCACAGTATTGGGCTATATCATTTTTAGTCCCAGAGAATAATTCATCTCAGAGAACATTTCATAACTGTTCTTAGAAGTTTCCATTGATTTCTGTATACCCAGGGCAATAAATAACATGGAAGATTGTCACTGAAGCCCAATCCCTTCATTCTGTGCTGGAAAGAAACAATCGCAAGCCAATGGCACACTCTGTAAGCTGTATGGTTGTCTGTCTAGGAACAATGAATGGACTTACTTCCCGATCCCCAATTTATTTTAGTAGGACTTGAACTTGGTCTGTGCCACGCTCTTTTTTGAATTCTGTGAAGTTTTGGAATTCAATTTTTTTTTTAAAAAGTCCTCCTATGCATAGAAGCTGAAAGTGTGGGTGTAAATAATTCAACTATTTAAAGCTTTCTTTGTGTGTCTTATTATAATACATTTTCCATCCACTGGCAACAGAATATTATACAAATGTCAGCTTATTTTTAAAAGAAAAAAGCCCCACTTATGATTTCAAATAATTAATTAAACCTAAGTATTTATATAAATGAGAGCCAGTTTAGTGTAGTGGTTAAAGGCATCAGGCTAAACTGGGAGCCTGTGTGTTCTATCCTGCTTTAGGCATGAAGCCAGCTGGATGACTTTGAGTCAGTCACTTTCCTTCAGCCCTAGGAAGAAGAAGCTGGCAAGCCACTTCTGAAAATCTTGCTAAGAAAACTGCAGGGACTTGTCCAGGCAGTCGCCAGGAGTCAAAAAACTGACTCAGAGGCACATACATACATACATACATACGTTTGGGAAAAGGCCAAATAATTTTATAAGCAAAATCAAAGTTTGTTAAGATATTATATTTGTTTGCTTATTTAAAACATATAGGGATGGCATCAGAGTTCAGAATAGCTGAACATTCAGCACTCAAGTCCAGGAATGTGCTTAAGTAGGTATGTACTTTAATTCCCTTAAGTTGTCTCCTAAGAACCTACCCACAGTTTGAAATTATTGTACTGATGTTTTGAACCTTCCCAGGTATTTTCCACCTCAGCCAACTTGCTAGGGGTTTAACTGAATTCACGTATTGCATGAAGCTGAAATGTGGTTTGTTTAGCTTGGGCTTAGTGTAGCATGAACCCAACCATTGTTTGTAAACCATGGTTTATGGATTAACGTGTTGCATGTATCTAGCCAATTATGGTTTATTCAGTAAGACACATTTAATGAAATGATGACTTAGTGCAGCATAGGAATCCAGTCAATACTTACAGGTTTTACCATCTTGGGATGGTGGAAGTCTGAAGGCAGGTTCTTGTTTTATTTGTTTGTTTGTTTATTCAAGCCACAGTGAAGAGACTAGGAGTTAATAGTCTGCAAAATAAGAACTAACAGTAGACATTTGATTGGTACATAATGACAGTTTTGATCTGACCAGCAAGAGCTGCCACTGCTAGTAATAAGCCAAGTGGTGGCAGCAACAAGAAAAAGAAATATGGGTTAGAAAAAAAGCAGCCCGAAGACTTGTTATTAAACATTTTTTTAATAATAATTTTATTAGCGATTACAATTAGAAAAAGTAAAAACTAATACAAATTACAAAAAAAATAAGAATAAAAAGAAAAAATAGAAAGCGTGGAAAAGAAAAAAAAGAAAAAAAGAAAAAAGAAAAGAAATTGTATAAAAAAGTAACTTCCCCCTTCATCACAAGTATAAACAATTTTAGTAACTTATCACCATCTCTTAAAATACAACAAATGCTCTCTTCTCCCCATATCTCATCTCTTAACTATACGCAAAATCCAAAAGCCTTGTCATTCATTCCTTATCAGCAAAAATCCATTAAGGGGTTACCAGAGATAACTACATATCTATTTTAGCCTTGGTCAGATAAGCCAACTCTATATTCCTTCCCTGTACTTTTTACAATCTTGGTTTTTAATCCCTTCAAATAATGTCCTAGAATTTGATTTCTTTTCATTTTTTCTTTGTCCCTTCTCAGAAAATTCTTCAAAACTTTAACAGATCTCTTTTGTACATCCAGTAAAAAAAGGTTATCCAAATCACTCTTCTGATTTGATATTTGTATGTCCCCTTTAAGTGTTAAGACATCAACTGGTTTTGTTTGTATGTCCAGTATATCATCTTTTCCCATATTGTTCTTGTAACTTGTCGTATTTAAATCTACTTTCAAATCAGTTTCAGTCTTATCCAGTATAGCTTGTTCCTCTTCTGTGACATCATTAACACACCATCTATCTATGGTATCAGACATTCTTAAAATTCATTTCTGAGTCCATTGTTCAAAAATATCCTTCAAAACATTCACTGTTAAAGTATTTTGCTCCATTCTTTGTTAACAAGTTGAATTTAAGTATTCTTCTCCTTTAATTGTAATCTTTAGTTTCTTCTAGTCCCCTCTAGTGTCCAACCTTCAAAGTCCCATCCTATCATGTTATTTTTTTTCCCAAAGAACCCAAAAAATGACAGTTTCCCATAGGAAGGATTTTTATAATTAATTTCATATTTTTTTATTCCAAATCCATCTGGAACCTTTGTCCATTTTTAACTTTCCAAAATCAACACTCTAAACACACTTCTTCTGTTTATTCCCAAAAGTAATATTTTTCTGAGTCCTTAAAGTTGTATTTAAAATTTCTTTCGCTAAGAAGGAAACTCACCCAGTGAATGTGATGAAAACATTCCCTTCTGAAGGTTCCTAATATTTCAAAAGCAGTAAAGAATAATTCCAAATGTGATTAAGAAATGGGGCTTGGTCGAGCTTTTTGTCCATAAAGGCTGCATTATGACTGTAAGCTTAGATGGAATCCCTTGACTCCCAGCCACTCGATTCATAAGCTGGCCACAAAAACCTCAGTTCCTGCAATCTACTCATGAGGAGCAGCTGTCTGGAGTGCATGTGGGCAGTCTCACAATCTCTCCTTTTTCTGGAGAGATTTCGTCAGCCAGGATCCCGCATCCGGCCACCAATCTCTGTCACAAATGCCATCCCAGTTTAGCAGGGACACCTAGCTCGCCATGGCCTCATCAGAAGTTGACTTGTTATTAAACTATTGAAACAGAAGATCTCATTCAAATACATTTGTGGTTTGCTGAATATGCATATTTTAAGTGTATTTGTTTTTGAAATGATCAAAATGCTAGTTTTAGTTTTTGTGGTTATTAAAAATCTTAGATCAAGTTTGAAAGCACTATTGCATTTACCTATTTGATTATTTGATGTGATAGACCTTGTTTTTTAGTTACTGCTGATTTATAAAATATAAATTTGATTTTTCCTTTCTACATATTATTCATGCATTCTAACAGTGCCTTATAAGACTGTGTCACGATAAACATTTCTTGGATTGAGAACCATGCTGCAAGCACTCCAAAGTTCTGGAATCCCATAAGTATTTAGCATGATAAATATTCTAATTGTGTTGAGTCTATAACAACCTTCATTCTGCAAACAATTTTTCATTCACTATTATTTTGCTTCTCTCTCTCTTTCTCCACAGAGAGAGAGAGAGAGACAGAGGGAGGAGTGAGTCTTGCAATCCAGTGGTTTCCAGGGAAGTTGGGTGCAGGACAAGTTGTAAGCTAAATTGCTAGATTGCATGATAGAAGAATTTCTAAGATGGGTAAATAGGTAAATAGGTACAGATTTTGGGAAGAGAGAGGAAGATTTTCCTGTGAGACATGTTGACCACCACGTTATAGTTTTACTAGCCCCAGCCATACAGGTCAGGCAATGGGAAGGAGGATAGAACTGAGGAAAGGAAGCTAATCTGGGAAGGTGCAAGAAAAGAGAGCTAGCCTAGATATATAAGACCCCAACTTTTGGTGTGGGGAGATGAGCAGGAGAGAGAAAGAGGAAAGAATGACTGAAACTAGCAGGGTGGGGAGCCCATCCTCTGGCAAAAAGATTACCCATGAACAAGAGGTGAAGGAGAGAAGGTGTGAGGCTTTGTCTGAGGCCTCCCAGAATTTGGCAGCTGAGTCAATGTGGTGTGAAGAATGAGGGAAGTGGTTTGGAATTCTAGCACAGGAGGGGAAAGATACTAGAATAAGAGGGAAAGCAGAAAAGCAGATTGAATATCTGACTCATGGAGCCAGCAGTCAGCAACCAACTACAAGAGCGGGTTAGAAAGAGCACATTTTTGAAGCGTGGGGAGGAGAGTTGGTTGGTTCCTGGATTGTTCATTCAGTAGCTTAGAATAAAGTTCCTATTGTACCAGTGTACACTGTTCATATGTCTGTATGTTATTTCCTAATGATATTAGTAAAAGCTGTAAAAAGTTCACAATTAGAAGTAGAACATTCTTATTCTTATTGGATGTAGGGAAGTTACCCCTACAGATCCCTCCGTTGATAGAAGGGTTGGTAGCAGGCACAATGATAATAAATGCTGAAGGAGGTGGAAGTGATTCTGTTGGCAGAACTTTATGGGGAAGCAGCTCTCAGACCCAAGACTGGGTCCAGACTGGAGCTGCAATCTGATATGTTCCAATATACCCATTATAATTATACAAATAATGTCAGCTGTATATTTAATTACAGTGTTTGTCCTGTTCTCTTACAATCCATATTGGAATAGGAAGGAAGAAACTTCATCTGGCAGAATTTATGTAGTATAGGCATCTGTCTGGATTCTTCTAGTTTGTCAGAACATTACTTGTCCCATTGAAAAGGCTTCACTTTTTGGCCTTCTTCTAACAGTGCTTAGTAATTTTTTGAATTAATTTTACTGGTATTCTTTGTTTCCTCCCTTCCTTTCCCCTAGTAGCCTTTCTTCTGCCTGTACTTTTTGATCTGAACAAAGCCTTGAGGGAGATGTTCCTTCTTGATATTGTCCCCTGGGCTTTAACGGAAGCATGCCAGAAAAGTGATTGTAAAATATAACACGAGAAGACTACAGAACTCCTTCAGCCACCTTGTAACTAAGGCAAGTTGAAGCCAGCAAGGAGAAAGGACATCTTTGATAGTGGCATTTATTTCTGGGAATTTATGCCAATTTGGGCAAGTCAAGCCCAATCATGACAGGCTTTTAAAAGAGTTCAAAAGATTCGTTTTGTTTTGCCGCATTTTCATTCACAATGATTTGCCTGGGATGCAGAATATAGGTTTACAGTTTTAGCCTGAATACCTATTATATTTTAATGGAATAGATATTAGTATATTAGAGTTTTTGTGGATTGCAATTATTTAGCCATTTTGTTATTATTGCACGGTGATATAGCAGGAGTCACATTGACAGAGTTTTCCCCCCTGAAAGATGGGCTACGAATTGCTGAAATATAATAACTGAATAAATCATTGCGGGCTTAAATACTTGTCACATCAGTTTCCATAATAAAAGATACCAGCTTCTGCCTGTATGCATTACTCATATAAACAAGAAAAAGTGGGAATCTGATACCCATGATTTAGTGTTGGCTGCTAAAGGGATGTTGTGCATGCAGAGCTCAGGACAAGGTGATTCCATGGGAACGTACATATAAACGCAAACGTCTCCTCAGCCATATGCACTCAGTACTGTCTAATGTTGAAAGAGTCAAACTGAAGAAGCCATGCAGGATTAAGAGTAAGACCAGTAGTCCCACCCCCTCTGCCCAAAGCTGGCCGTAGCGTTTAGGGTAGACTGAATCAGCAGCTCAATCAAATTGATTGGCACTTATTTTGTTATTATTTTTATTGTCAGGAATGGAAAAAAATATTTGTGGTATTTTCTCCTCATATATTAAAAGAATTTGATTGGTGTTGGGACCTAAGTGCTTCAACAAGAGTAGGCCAAGAGTGCCATTTGCTCTGCCTCAGGAGGAGGAAAAATTGTGGGCTGGTCTTTCTGTGCCCCTTTGGTATCTTCTTTCGCCTTGTTGATCTGTTCCCTTATTGCTTCATCCTTGAAGTATGCGAAACACTTCCTATTTAGTGTTTCTTGGCATGCATTAATGTGCAGATGGTAAAACAATAGACTAAAACATGTTTCTGACACAGCTTCCAGATACTTTAATTAGGGCAGAATATGTGTCTTATTTCTCACCCTTTTCTGTGTTTAAAGAATGGGGATCAAAGAAGACAAACAAGGAATTCCAAGTTCTTGTGTTTATATTTTAGGGAAGAGAAAGTTCAGGAGAGAGGATTGATGACGAATTGATGAGCGTTAACCCTCTACCCACTACCCCCTCCTTCCCTCCTCCCACGAAGCCCCTCTCCCAATTTGTACCAATATCAGAAACAAGTATAGATGTGGAGGACTCCTGGGGATGGGTCAGTGAGCCAGCAACGGGTAGCAAAGGACAATCTGTAGCAAAGAACAGTGGTCTTTAACAGCATGGACAGCATCCTATTAATTCTTGTTTTTGACTGCAAATAAAGATGACTCTAGGGACTACCTAGACCAAGGCGGGGGCACACAAAGCCCAATACATACATACATACATACATAATACTTAATATGAGGCCCAATTTATATTTGCTGGTGTAATACCACAGGAAGACCCAATGGATTGCATATGAATGCAGAATTGTAGTAATTTAATACTAACCCACTTCATTGTTGGAAAACTGAAAGTTGTGGCATGGTTTAAGATCACCATGTTTATAGAAGGGATTAGATTCTAATGGCTGGGTTCACATGTTGCATCAGAGTGGCCTAGTACATATTTAACACAGAACTATATGCATGGTTTACAAACCTTTGTGGCAGAATTCAACATCAGACTAAGTCAAAACCAAACCAAATTATGGTTTGCTATGATCTGTGAATCCATAATATGCAGAGAAGACATCATTGCATACTATTTCTAGGGCTTATTAAAACTTTGTTACACTATTTTTCATTTTTTTTAAATGTACCTCCATGGTCCAAACTTGCAATAATCTCTTAGCAGATGCTTTTCTCTCAGTAGTGCAATAGAGTACAGTTTACAGACCAAACTCCTTTTTCTGCTTGGCCCATCTCTAGTGTGGCCTGGCATGCCCCATCTCCTCCAACAGCTGTTCACCGTCCTGCATAGCCATCTCATCCTGGGCTGCAGTCAGTTCTGTGCTGGTTAGCAGTTGCCATTTTAAAAAAATAATCTTGCAATTGATCCAACAATGGCCTATTAAATCAACGAACTACCATCAACACTAGAAACTCATGCTCCATTCAGCCCTGACACCCTTTTGGTTCTTCTTCAGACTGGAGGAAGCACGGTCCTGTAGTGCTGCAAAGCTTAAGAAACAGCTGGGAGCAGCGCAAAGGACGAGCAGCTTAGTCTGCAGTGTGGAATTGCCCTAACTATCGCCATACAGCAGACTTGGACAACTTGCCTGACCCGACCACTTTGGCAGGGCTCAGCAGCATCACTTGTCCTGGCAGTGGACTGGCTGTGTCTGGGAGCTGCTTTTTAAACTTCCCATAATGGCTAAACAAACATTATATTAAGGAAATTAGAATGGCATCTTTAAGCCACCTACTATGAAGCAAAGCATATGACTGCCTATCAGCTTTGAAAAGGCCACAAAAGAGACATTATTACTATTTCTAATTAACTCTTGCCAATGGCCTGATTTAAGAAGCCTTGAACCAGCGGGCAATTTGGTGGCCCTAGAAACTTATGGAATGGATAAAAAACATTACCCGGGGGGAAAAGGAAATTGAAGCCCTATGATCCTAAGCAGTAGGCAGCATCTATCTATCTATCTATCTATCTATCTATCTATCTATCTATCTATCTATCTATCTATCTATCTATCTATCTATCTATCTATCTAAGCTGGGCAGAAGGGTATCAGTGATGGGCAGTAGAAATGTACAGCAAGCCTGCGTAACAGGCCTCAGTATCCCTTAACTTGCTGCTATGCCATTTCCCAAAGAGAACTGGGACCTCACCTTTGGATGATTGTAACCGAGGTGAACGGGGAAGTATTTGAATGGCCTTTCTCACCTTGACACTTCCTGATAGGAATGGACTTTAGACTCCATAATTTCCAGTAGGAAAGCCTTGCACATGCAAAGGGTACCAAGTTGGGGAAGACTGCCTTAGAAATGCAGCATCAGAAGAAGGGGAATTTTGAGGCTGACTGCCCCTAGGAAGGGGAATGCTTCCTTTTAGAAGCAAAGGTTTCTTTCTTTTCCCTGGTTTTTTATTATCTAAAGAGTGCTTTAGCATCTCACTGCCTCCTCATTTTCCAACTGTCTGAATGGCTGAATAATTTTTCTCTATCAACTATGCGTGGCTTCCAATCTGTTCTTTCAAGGGAGAGCTTTTCCTGAACCACAGCAGGGAGAGGTGGCTGCTCTCAGAAACTGTGTGTAAAAAGAGAGAGAGAGAGAGAGAGAGAGAGAGAGAGAAAGAGGAAAAGTTTGAGGGAAGAAGAGCGAAGCTAGTCCTGATTCGATTGTTTACCATCAATCACGCGATTCCTTGCCAGGGACTGGATGATTATTAGCCTGAAGAAGCTGAAAGGGGGCAGGAAAAGAACTGGAGGCAGCATTCTTCCTATTTAAAGCTGCATCACTTGAGGGGGGAAAAGTGTTTGCGGGCTGTGCAAGAGCCAGAGCTGGTTAAAAAGAAAAGCCAAGCAAGAGCGGAGCTTGCAGACTTTCCGTGTGTCCTGTGGGAGTGCTGAAAGAAAAGAGCTGGCTTTATGATGTCCAAATAAATATTTTTTTTACACTTTTTGTTTTGCACTTTTCCTCGCCTCAGGACGAGGAGGATATACATGTCTAATATTTAGACATGATGGCCATCTGGACCCAAAGAAGAACGTTTGTCATTCTTATTGCTTTCCTAGGACATTTGGGGACGATACGAACACAAGAAGACGAGTTTGAGGAGGGTGAGTTTCTCTTTGTAGTGCCGAGTGTCACTTTTGTACGTTGAAGCTGGAATAAAAGTGGGCTTGGAAGTGCAGGATGCTCTACGTATATTTGTGTGTGTATATTGTGAACTAGGGGATTGATAGGAAGCTGAAAAGTCAATTAATGGGACATGGATTTTAAAAACTAAAGTTTTTTTTCCCTGGCATCTGCATGGTTCTGTGGACAATGAAGAGAGGAAGAACAATGAGGAAAAATCCACTGAGCTCTTAGGGATAAATGCAATTGTCTGGCGTTATTTCTGTGTAAGACATTTTAAAAAGAAGTCTTATTACTGTTTGTGACAAAAGAAAGCAGTTGTGATGAAACTGAAATGCAGTCCTTGGAGGCAAGCCTAAACTTTCTGAACAGAGGGAGAGGGAGAGAAGTAAACACAAGGAATTGGAAGGGTGGAGTCCTCTTGCACTGCCTAAACTACATCTGTTTTATTCAATTCTTTGTTA
This sequence comes from Python bivittatus, assembly GCF_059951505.1. NCBI lineage: Eukaryota > Metazoa > Chordata > Lepidosauria > Squamata > Pythonidae > Python > Python bivittatus. The sequence goes on from NW_028277040.1 coordinate 13,755,942, forward strand.
GGGAGAATTGCACAGAACTTCTTTCTCTTTTTGGTTCCCTTTTCCCCCTCTGCTTCTCTGACTTTCTCTCTCTGTCTCTTTGCCTCTTGGAGATAACCCATTCCCCCCTTTTCCTCAGTGACTTGTCTTGATGAAATCCAGACTTTGTGACACACTGTTTTCTCACCCTTCTGGCTGTGTTATCAGCACCCTGCATTTTGCTCCCTGGTGCTTGAGGACAGGAAGTCTAGTCAGGAAGCATAGTATTTGTCTTCGTGGCATGGCAATGGATTCATTTAGCCAGCATGTTGGCTTCCAGTTCATATTGGTTCAAGGTTAATGTTGGGAGGGTTCCTAAATGGCTTTCTGTGACACCCACTTGGATTCAGCTGTTCTGAATTTGTTCTGGCTAGACGAAAACTCAAGTGGAACTGTGAAAAGGACAAGGATTTCTGCTTATCTGCATTTGCTAAAATGCTATACTCATTTATCAGAAATTGGAATGGTGGATATGTGTGTGTATGTGTGTATGCATGTGTGAATGTATATCTGCAGATTGTTGGACTGCATTACCAAAATGGCTTGGGTACTTTTGGGCAGGGGGACATTGCATATCCAACTTTTTGGGTGGACAGTCAAATATGAACAAGGTCAAAGGTCCCCCCCCCCCCAAAGTCCAATAAGTCTTAAGATAAGGATGTTTCTGTGTTGTACATTGTACACTGAGACCTCTAGAGGGTGCCCTTTATGTAATGTGAGCAGGCTCTAAGGGAATGTCAGACTTGCAGTGGGACAAACTTCATGGAGATAGATTTGCAATGGAAAGACAAGGCCACTACCCAAACTGACAGCTCAGTCCTATGCAGCCTTCACTCGAAATGTGTGTCATGGAATTAATGGGATTTGCAGAGCAACCCTTTGCGCTGTTAGGAAGCACTACGTTCTACTGATTTAATGGGGCTTATTTCTGGGCAAGTGTGAATCAGATTAGCCACTCCATCCTCACTGTTAAAAGACGGATAAAAGGTGGCAGTGGAACTTTAAGTACAAGACTTTTAGCTGCCAAAGAAATTAAAAAGCATGCCCTGAACAAGCTGTCTAAGTGGGGTTAGGTTAGTACATGCCATTTGTTTTGTATATGTAGAGCCTGGGGGTAAGCCAGTGATCTTGTATTGGGCAACACATTTTCTACTATATGTCATATGCGGAGAGATTTTCATGAACCAAATGAGGAGGCCAAAATATGAGCTATTTGTACCAGGACTGAAATGTTTAATTGTTGTCTCATGTAATAATGCGATTAAGCCCTTGCATTTTAGAGGGCTGCCAGCTTTCTAAAATCAGAACCTAACTCAGCCCAGCTGTAACCTTGTTTTCAGTGGAAGGTTACCAGCTTGTTTCATGGTAAGGATTATCTGATGTCATGATTCAGAAACAACGTGTTTCCGTAAGTCCAAGTAATACTGTACATTGTATTTCGTCTGAGATTACTCCCAGGCCAGAAAATGCAAGGGCTACTGACCAGCCAGCTCCCAGAATCTGTCAACTATTCCCACAGCTGCCTCTGCTAACTGGATGGCAATTCTATAGATGGGGTGATATCTAGGATCCATCACTGAATGCCTATTTAGGGAAGAAAAAGAAACTTGGAATCCCTAAGTTTTGCCTACATCTCATAGGATCTGGGGACCTCATCTCTGGCTAGGCAGGCATTACCACCCTTAGCTATTGCTTAGGCTTGTGACTTACTGCTAGCATACATTTATGCACCTGTGAACCTCCATAAGTTACTGAACTAGAAGTATCAGTAGCCCAGCCAACATGGCCAGTGGTGAGGGATGCTGGGCGTTAGGGTTTAGCAACATCTTAAAGAACCACTGGTATTAAGATTCTCTCAATTACCTGAATTGTGGGAATGGTTGGCTGGTAATCAGTTGTGCTTTTTTCCTTAGTAGCGTTCAAAGTGTGGCTGGAGGCCTTTTCATTAATTTTTTAGGTGGATCTCTAATCACCTCATTTCTTTTCAGGTAGAAGTAATTGAATCTCACCTAACCATCCTCTCCTTCCTCATTTTGTTGTAGCTATTGTTTAACAGTGCTTCAGATTTTTCTTTCTTCCCAGTCTTGGAAGTTCTGGGCCCCTGCTTCCTTTTAAAAAGCTGATTCCAAAGCTATTGCAGTTACCCTCAATGGAAAATATTTGACTTATTTTATGAACTGTCAAGGCAAATGTTGACCTATTTTATGGGCAGATATGGAATGTTCAATTTCACTGATGTTCTGAACAAAGCTTGCTGACAAATTTGCATTCATTCAAAGCCTGATGAATTTGGTAAGAGAAATGATTAGTGTTTATTTATTAATTTTATATACCAGCTTTCTGCATATCAAGGGACCTCGGAGTATCTGGTGTAGAATCAGTAGAACAAGGTAGCCATCAAAATAAATGGGAAAGGGAAGATTAACTAGACATCTCTAAGTTCTGTGCAGAAGCAGAAAGAATGGTGCCTTATAAACAGAGATGGGCGATGTTGTGGCTCCAAGTGCCACATGTGGTGCTAAGGAGTGTTTTAGAATATGATCTGGATATCCAATTATTCTGTACATCGTTTCATACATTGGTCTGAATCACTTCTTTAACCATGGTTTATTACTTAAGCCAAAATGACTGAGTTTGTACCAAATGCTAGTCAATAAACTATGGCACATAAGCCAGAAGAGTTGCACTCATGGAACATTTTAAGAGTGATTAATGAACCCGGTCAATAGATAAACTGACCATGACATTTACAGTATATAAAAAAGGCAAAAAGCCAGTTAATTGTTTTCCCCTGAGTGTACTTCTTACGGCTTTTTTTCTTGTGTGGACAAAGAACCAACATAAAATTATATTGTGCTTTATTTTCCTAAAGGGAAACTAGGGCCTCAAGCATATGTTTAGCAGGTGGTACTGAATGTCACGGCAGATTTTCAAGGGGTAAACCTAAATCCTTGTTGCTACCAGTGTTTTTAATAGGATATGTAGCTAGGCTCTTGGCCTAGGCCTGTAGAGGAACAAAAGAACTGTTGATGCTACTTGCAGAAGCTTCTTGTTGGCTCAACCCAGGTTCCTCTGGCCATTTTGAAATAAAATCTAAAGATGTACAAACTGGAGACATCTTCATGTTAAGATCTCCATAGCTTCCTTTAGCCATGGCAGAGCCAATTCTGTGTCCTTCCAATGTGATGAATCCCTTATATCTGGCTACGCTGACTGGAAAAGCTATGAGTGTAAAATCTAAAATCTTTGAAGGGTACCAGGTTGCCTATCCCCGCTTGAGCCTCGGAAGGGATGTTTGTCATTGTGTGACCAACAAGAGAAGTCAAATCAGATGTCAGTAGCATGACTTTGCTGCAAAATGCCATGTAGATGTTTCCTCAGAGGTAAGACCCGCCGTAGTCAATGGGCTTACCTTCTTGTAAGGTAGGTTTTGGACCATTGTTCCTAACTAATGTACATTATTACCTGCTAAGTAAAGAAACAGTTATTTATATAACTTCACTAGTAGAACTAGAAATTACAGCTAGCAGAATTAGAGACAATCTCTACATCTATTTGGCATTTCTCTACTTGACATTGTGAGAACCAGACATGTTACTCATAGTTCTGCAAGCTTAATTCTTTTCCCTCAGTTTTTTTTTAAAGTGAGTGGTGGGAGAAATATGCAAATAAAGCTAATGTTTAAATTCAGGCCTGCATGTAGACTCTCTGCTTATACCATATTTCTACTACATATGATGATAAGTTTTAGATAGGTGAGTAAGAATTACTTTCCAGACACTTAGCACAATAATGGTTGGTCATAGAATATTACAACTTAAGAAAATGCTAGCAGAAATGTCACATTTGTTTTCAAAATAGTAATCCTATAATGACAGCTCTATAGGGAATATACTGCTAAAATGGGAGCTGGGGAGTAATGTAGATTTCTTCATGCCGACTTGCTATAGAAGAAAACATTTTTTTTCTCCTGATGATGAAATCTAGTTAACTAAAAACTCAATTTAGCATACAATAAATAGCTTTTATAGGAATGGAAGAAAAGTAAAGATCACCTGGCAGTCAGTTATGCCAGTGATAATAAACCCATATTACAGAAAAATGCAACCTTGTTCAAAGGAATACAATAAATTACAATAAGATGCCAAGGATAGATCAAGGAAAGGCATACCAGAAATGCCTGTAGGATATGCTATAATGAATACATTCAGAGCAAAGGAAACCCAGATGGTTCCAGTCAAGCAGATAGCGCATGTTTCATATGAATGCCAAGGAATCCATTGAAAATTATTTCCTTACTTTTCATAAACAAATGTGAACATGGTTGTACCTCAATAACTCCTATGCCACCAATGCTTTTGTTTCACTGCCAACCTGGCAGACTGAATTTTTGCATTCAGAAGGATCATCCAAGCTGCACTACCAGCTTACAAGAGATCCCAGGGACCAGTTCCTGATTCAGTAAGCTCTAAAGTTTGGGCTTAGAGCAGGGGTGCATAAGCCTTGAGCATGCCCTCCTTAGAACCCCTCAAAAAGTTATCTGGAGATAGAATAGACAATTATTAAATACATGGGGATCATATCCTGTTCTGTCCTGGACCTACCTAATTTTGAGAGTGTTGGCCCGGGATGTTATTCAAAGGTCAGCCATGGTCCTCAGCCCCAGAGGAGTTACATGTTCTCACCTTAGAGCTTGTGCCTTAATCTGGCAAGTTGAATTAACTAGGGGACCCTACTTGTAATATGCGGAGATAGGCATTTTCCCATTTCAGGCAGATCTAAAAAGCAGAATGAGAAACACTGAATCGGACCTCAGATAAACAAACAGTTTACATAAATCCTTTTATTCTTTCCAGTCCAATGGAATGTTGGAAAGGAATTATGTGAAAGAACTTTGGTCTCTTGCCTGTATTGGTCCACCAGCAAGATAACTCTCTAAGAACAGAATGGGACCAAATCTGGCATGGAGGGAGAAGCTGGCAAAAGAAAGGTTAAATTTAAAAATGGGCTGGATCAGTTGGGGACTGTAGAGAAAAACATTTCTCCAATGCATCCACATGGACGGCAGTTGGGCAGCGGCTAGAGTTGCTGGTGACTCTTTCATTCTCAGCCCCTTGCCTTTCTCCTTTCTGGTCACATGACCCAAACAAAGCTATTCTTAAGGAGTTGGAAAGAATTCCAAAAGCCATGCTTCGCATGTTTTCCTACTTTGTTTGTAAGTATCAAACAGGTACAGATGATAGAAACTTGTATGCCCTTGAAATCCCATATTTTTTAATGGGAGAGGGGATTTGTGGGAATCTCCCCTCATGATTAATTGAATTGAGCTTCCAAACATAACAGCACTATGAATCTGGGAAAATAAAAAAGCAAAAATTTCACACATTCATTTAAATCATGATTTGTTTAACAACAGTTTATTAAATAGATCGGAGTTGCACAATACACTAAACCCCAAAATAAACCACTTTATGGTTTAGCACAATGTATTGATTCAGCCTGTAACATATTTAAAACATTTTTAAAATGTTTGCTGTAATGAACTAGAAATCGTTTCATCTTATTCATGCACTATGGTTGATAAACAGATTATACCAGATTGCATTTGTTGTACATTTATATGGGGGGAAATTCTGTTGAAAATTATGGGCATATTTCTAATTAAACAAGTTTCTGGTTAAGATTTATCATTAGGATTAGACGACGGGGCAGGATTTCTTGATTTGTTTGTTTGTTTATGAAGGTGCCTGATTCCAAAAAGGCACTGGGAGGCTTACAAAGTTAAAAGAATACACAATATAAAAAGGGAAGCATGAATGCCCAGATAGAACCGTACTAATAACAGCAGAAAAATCATTAGAAGTTCCACAGACTTTAGAGACTGTATTTCTGTAATGCACAATTCTATTTCTCTGGGACTTCCACAGTTCTAAAATTGTTTTATTCAGTTCATAAATTTTCCTTACATGTTTTCCCTAATCCAATCATTGTTATTCAGTGTGTTAATCAACACAGACATCCCACACAATATTACTGTGTTTGGGAACATTTGCTGTTAGGTACCTTTTTCTTAGGATAAATTAGATTGCTGCTTTTTCATTTCTTACATTGTTTCCCACATCATCCCCTCCGTCCCTCCATAAATCTGCCAAAAAAGCAACTAGCTTGTTATCTCCTTACCTGGGAAAATCCATCTCTGCCCCTTGGTTTAACGCGGGATCCACCCTCATTTCCAGCTGAACTCACTGAGCCCCAGGAGGTTAAATGGCTTAACCATAATTGAGATTAGATGTCCTAGCATCACTCTTTTGCATTCTTGATTCTTTGAATGATCAGACCACACAAGATCTGCTGCTTTTCGAGACATAATATATAATGGCCTCTTTTTTAGAAAAGAAGGGAAAGCAGTGCAGCTTCTGGATGAAACGAAAACAAATGACAATATGCCAATTCTTCTGCATCTTGCTTCCTAAAAAGGCACAGCAGAATTGAACTACAAGTTTTGTTTTAAATCCTGGACGGAAGGCTTGAAAGCGGCATCTGGAGATGTGCTATCTAGTGGAAAACTTCTGGCAGCTTTACTGTACCAAATAGTCACAGAAAAAGCTGCGGTAAACATTGCATGACGCTGTGCAAGGCCGTGTCCAAGAGAGTGCATAATGCCTTGCATAAATGGAAGTACATCTTTGGATTTCACTTCTTTTCTGGTGCAAAGATTGTGAATTAAGTAAAAAAGAGAGTTAATGCTGTGCTACATTTTTTGTTCCTTTATATTTACCTCATTTGTAAAGGTAGTGGGGGTGGGGGTAGTATAAAGTGGAATAACAAGAAATGGGAAGCTGGGAATTCCTTCCAGAATCGGAAGGGAAGAGGGGAAAAAAAAAAAAAAAGGAAGGAGAGGGAAGGAGAGGCCTACTTTGCTAGTGAGCCGTTAGGTTTATTTATTTATTTATTTTTAAAACCGGAGCTTGTATCCTTGTTACATGCACAGGGGCCTCTCCCTTCTTCCTCCTCCTCCTTACAAGAATATTCAATTCGCCCACAATGGTAAGACACCCTGTACTGCTGAGAGAAAGAGAACACTTACTTTTTAAAAAAAGAGAAAAAGGGAAAAAGGAAAGAACAAGGCAAAACTCTTTTTCTTTCCTTCGGGGTGGATGTAAGATAGTTTAATTCCTTACAAAAGAGGCAGAAAAACTATGCCTCTTTTACAGGAACTAAGGAATCTCAGAAACTTTGGAGCAGGATTTGGCAAGCCTTTAGAAAACGTTCTTTCATATGGGGAGGATCACCTCTATCCAACCATGGGGATAAGAAAATATCATAAATGCTGTACAGGTAATCCTTGACTAACGATCATTTGTTTAACAACCATTTGAAGTTACGACAGTGCTGAAAAAAGTGACTTATGACCAGTCCTTGCACTTATGACCATTGTAAAATCTCATGGTCATGTGATCATGATTTGGGCACTTGGCAACCGGCATGTATTTATGATGATTGCAGTGTCCCAGGGTCACATGGTCGCCATTTGCGACCTTCCAAGGGGGCTTCTGACAAGCAAAGTCGATGGGGGAAGACAGATTCACTTAACGAGTGTGTGATTTGCTTAACAACCACAATGATTTGCTTAACAACCACGGCAAAGAAGGTAATAAAATCAGGCGTGACTCACGTAACAACTGTATTGCTTAGTGACAGAAGTTCTGGTCTCAATTGTAGTCGTAAGTTGAGGACTTCCTGTAATCATTCCCAGCCCACCTTCCTGAAGTGTTGCAACTACATTTCCCAGGATTCTTAGCCAGCATAGCTGTTGGCCATGGTGACTGGGAATCTTGTAAGTTATAGTCCTAAGACACATGGCATTTCCCAGGCTGGAAGAAGCTGCAGAGGAAAAAAAAAAGAGTTTGCTTTTAGTGCAGTCACTGTTCTATTATTATTAAAGAGAATAATAATAATAAAAATCCTTCCCAGTTTGCTTTTGCAGTTTTGGAAGTGCAGCAAGATTCACAGGACTGTGTAAAGACATAACCTCTATAAAATATTGCACATATCCTCAAATGCCAAATGGAAATCTATTTTTTAAAATGTCATAAAATAGCTAAAAGGTTAGGACTATGTAGCCCTTTATAAAAAATGGAAGCATTTATATTCCATTTTATTTTACTTTTACAACCGTAGTGAATCTGTAGTGGATGGCCACGCCAATAGGGTAGCAGTCCAGAGGCCTCAAATCTCCTGTCCCAGGGATCCTCTGTATCTCCCTCTTGCTCTGGGATAGAAGGTTGGCACCATTGCTCTTCCTATCCAAAACAGCTCTATCTGAAGCATCTATTCTGGCTCCCCAAAGGTTATTTTAAATATCAACATGATCATCACCATCACCACCACCACCACCATCATCCTATCCTGTGGTTTATTATATGAATAAATTAATAAACTCTTCACTTTTCCTGGACTTACACTTCTTGGCAATTCCATCTCCACCACCTCTGGTGGAGAGAGATGGTAGTCATCTGCTTTCCCCACCTCAGTTCACTGTTTCTGACTATAGTTTTAGAAAGACCAAGGTTTTGCTCCACAGCAGTGGCAGATGTTGGGGTGATATGATTCTGAACACGATCAAAGAGTCATATCTTACCCAAGGGAATATGGATTGAGGTCTGAGTCTTTGTACAAGCAGGTTATCTTCCCAGATTCCCACTGAATGCAAATAGTATTAAATGTTTTCAGTTAATTAAGAGCTGCAAGACTGCATAGTCAGGTGATCATGATACAAATAAGAAAAATGGAGTCTCTAAAGTAAAAATAATAATAATAAAAAAGAATGGCCACATACTAATAAACTCTGAACTCTGATCTGTATCATCCTTTTTAGTTCACTTTGGGGTTAGCATACTCCTTTACCTAACAGGCCAAAGTCAATGCTACATAACTATTACTATTGTAATAGTTAAAGCGCTGTGGGAGATCACTCACTGAAACCTCTGACCTCAGGGACGACCAATAGCACGGCTGAAATCTTGTTTAAGGAAAAATAATGCCATCTAGCACTTGAAAGTCTGAGGGAGGGACAAACAGAAAGAAGCAAACTCTATCTGAACAGGAGGAGGGTAGGTTAAAGGAACAAAGTCGTGGATTAAAGCAGGGTTCCTCAACCTTGGCGACTTGAAGATGTGTGGACTTCAACTCCCAGAATTCCACAGCCACACATCTTCAAGTCACCAAGGTTGAGGAACCCTGGATTAAAGGAATGTCAGGGGTAAGCAGTGTTCTAGCTATAGGAACTCATAGTTTTGTGGGTTTAATTGTTTACAATATGAATATGATTTCACATCTGATTAGCATTTAATAAACAAATATTTGGCATACAGATTTGGTGGGGGGAGGGATTTTTGCAATTCATTTTTTCCCCTTCAGAACAGCTGCTTAGGTGCCCTCATTTCATCTGCTGTGCTTTGGGAGTTCCTCCTTTTGGTGCCTTTTTGGATTTACTAGTTAGTGAATCCTTTATAAAATGTTGCAGTGTTACCTTTAAGGAAGTTCAACATTTCAGAAGTCACTGCTCTGGAAATCTGTCATTTTTCATTAATAAAAATCTGCTAAGCGGATGGATTTCAAAGTTAAAAATCTGTACTTTCTCTGGCTCCCCGGAGATTATTTTTAAATATTAGCACCATCATTATCATCCTATCCTGTGGTTTATTATATGACTAGCAAAATATTATTATGCTGGGTTGGATGGGTGCAGAAAAGGCCAGGGCAGTGTGAGTGGTTCAGACCCACTTGGGTGATTGACTATGTGCCATCAAGTCAGTGTTGACTCTTAGCGACTGCATAGATTTTCTCCATGAGCAGATGTGATACTGAATAATAATTTCTCTATCTAAAACTTAGATTTATATGTTCCTTTTTCTCTACTTCATGTTAGGATTTCTTTCCTTCTTTTCTGTTTAAAGGTAAATCATTATTTGCTAGTGTCTGAACAATCCAAACAATTGTTTGGGCCTATTGTAAAAGATTAGAGATTGATCCTATAAAACATGCCTGAGGGCATCTCCTGCTTCCTGCAAGTTGCATTAACTTGTCTTGCAAAAGCCTTATTTCATTATTGTCTAAAGTAGGACAGATTAGTTAAGCGACTATAACAGTTTTCTTAAACTAATCTTATAATAGCTAATAGACTGAGATTCATAGCAAGACATCCAGGGAACAGGGGGAATAAAAGAAGAAAAAAAGTTATGATGGCAGCCACAACAGTTGATCCAAACCCCGCAGAGCTTCAATCGGTAGTTGCAGCCACCATCCTGACTTTTTTGATTCTCTCCTAAGGATGCCCCTGATTTATAATGTAACATTGGTTATAACACATGTGCAATGTTTTCCACAATATCTATAAAACCTTAATTCTGTAACATTCCATTAAGCAGTTGTGGGACTGGAAGGGATGGAAAAAAACACAAATGCGGGTATTTCAAATCTCTCTCTATAGATCTCCTTGTGTTTGCATCAATGGATCGTGTTGTGTAAGAAGAGAGTCACTCATGCTTTAGTCACCTTGTGATGGGACTCTATGTGGCATGTGCTCTACATGGGGCTGCCCTTGAAGACTACCCAGAAGCCACATTGGTCCAGAAAACAGTAGCACAGGCAGTGAGGGGCACGCCACAGTATGCCCATCTGACACCACTGTTCTGTGAGTTGCACTGGTTGCCAGTGAACTTCTGAGTGCAATTCAAGATGCTTGTGATCACCTATAAATCTCTTTATGGCATAGGGCCAGGATATTTGAGGATATCCTGCCCTATATTCCATGGTTTTTGCCTGTCTGGTAAGATTGGGCAGAGTTGGTGCACTTTGGATCTCAATTGATTAAACAATGCCATCTGTTAGGACCCAGGAAGCATGCCTTCTCTGTCCCAGCACCTGCCCAGAGATCAGTGTGTTCCAAATGGTGTTTCAGAAGTCTTTAAAAGCCTGGCTATTCTTCCAGGCTCTGTTGGATGTTTTTTTTGTAGTATATGGAGTTTGTTTCCTCTGCTTCTTACTGTTTCTTACTTCTTAAAAATGTAAGCTGCCCAGAATTGCTCTGGGCCTTCTTTAAACTAACTAGCTAACTAACTATGTCTGAACCCACTAGTACCCCTACCATGAAAAACAGAGGGAATATCTTAAGAAGAATAGAGGCCAGAAAATAATGTCTGGTAAACAGGGACAGATGGAGCTTATATTTATTTACTTTTTTTTTTTAAATGCCCTGTCTTTCTTCCGAGAGGCTCCTGGTAGTACACATGTCTCCCAAAGCATAGGTTTTCTTTTCATAACCATCTAACACAATGGGTAAAAAACGAAGATAGTGAAAGGTTCAACATTGCACAGTGATTTTAATCTTGGTTTCCTCAATCCTAGCCCAACCACTTTTACTTCAGTTCTAGAATCAAAGACAAAACCTTGATTTATGTTAAAAATTTTGAAGAAGAGAAAACACAACCTTTTCATAATAAATTAATGTTTATGCTGTCTCTGCTCTTTTAGTTTGTGTCTAGATGCACAGTTAGGTCTGCCCTTGATCAGTTCAGTTAAATTAAATGGCATTCCAAAAGATTTTAACTCTGTACTTTCATCTTTGAGTTGAAATGTTTTTGCTATTATGTTATTAAGCATCTGGGTTAGCCAGTAAACCCAGGAAAAGGGGGATAAAGTTGGGAGATGAAAAGCATCCCCACTTCCTCTCTTAATGCATTTTACGGCATCTTTTATAGCAATTAAAAATAAAGGGCTATCACATAAATACTTAATCTGCTATGTTTTGATATAGATTCACATCTTTTTCAGATATAAGAGATGATATTTGGTTTGGTTACAGATTTATTAAAGTATCAGGTATTGCAATCTACATGTTATAATCTTGGTTAATTATATCTCGAGGCACATCCAAATGAAAGGATAATGCATTTTATTAAGGGCTCTAGGTGATATAGATAATTAAGGCGTTTTAAGTACACTACAATTTATATTTAATGTTTACAGTTATTTTGAGGAAATGCAGTTCGTTCGCAATAGTATAATTTGACAAAATGTATTTTTCGTGCATTTCTTATTGGATTAAGTTCTTAGGCTTGTTTGTTTTTCTTTTAAATCCCCTCCTCCCATTAAAGTAAAAATATATCTTAAAAGTTTCTGATTATCTTATTCACAACTCTTGCTGAAAGTTACTGAAGCAAGCAACTGAATTCATAGATTAGAGAGTGTGACCACAGCCAATGCTTGTTCACCAAGCCATGGTTAAAATGTGGTTTATGTTTTAGACTAGCCTGATGTATCAACCAGTAGCTCCACGGTGACATTGACAGAGAGTACTTTTATAGAGTATGACTCTATAAAATAGGAAGAGGGTTGTATCTGAAATGATACTTTAGAGCTTCTTTTGTGTTTCCTTAAATTTTTTGTTTTCTTTTTTTTCCCTGCAAACATGATAGTAGTAGCTTTGAGAACCACTATAATGGTTTTGACCATTAAGAAAGTATTGTTTGGCATTATTTTGCACTGTTTATATAGCAAGCTAAATAAATGTTGTTGTCACTCTATTTCAAACCATGATTTCTCTTTATGATTTATTAGCAATTTGCACAAAACGCAGTCTGTAAATACAAATATAGCACAAATCTTAATTACAATGATGTTTTCTTAATCACAGCTTGATGTGATAGTTAAAATGGACCATAATATAAAGTGCCTTACATGATGGTTCAGGTTTGAATAGGCCAAAATGAATGAAGCCTGATCAAAAAGTTATACGTAATCCATTTAGAGAACACTAAACATTCCTTCTTATGATGGGTTATGTGACCACCATATTGTTTTATCAATCAATCAATAAATTGTGCAATGATATTGCACAATTACAATAAAAAGGTAATGGTTTCCAAGTGGTGGCCGTAGCAGTTAACACACTTGACCTTAAGAAGAATGTTTTAAGACCGGGGTGGGTGGGTGGGGAGGGAGAAAACCTTGTTCTTGTATATGTAATAGACCTTTAGATGGAGCAGATTAGTAGGGGAAGATGAATAATAATAATAATAATAATAATAATATAATTTTAATGGAAAAAAGAAGTCAATGTTGCTTATAAAAATTGAGGTTAGGGTGGTTTACGAAAAAAATCTGGAAAATCAAGGTTATGGTGTAATGGACAGAGAAAGGACAGTAATGCTATTCATGATGAATGGACTGAAGCCTTGAAGTAACTCATGATGAATGATTTTTCATACATGCAAAGCCAGAAAGTAGATGGATAAATCAATTAATGCTTTTTTTTGTTTCTTTATTTAAAAAATGTTATCCTAAGGAATAGTTACAATAGTTAAGACAAATGCAGGATCTCACTAGTAGAAATTTTGAAGGATGATTTCCAGATGTGTGAAAGCTTGATTTGGCAATAATAAAGGAGCACTGAAGCATACTGGCTCCATGAGAAAAAAGAAAGTGAAGCACTGATGGAAGAAACATGGAGCTCAGACAGACTGGCATAATTTGCAGAACATGACAAACTACGGAACATATGAAGGCAGTAGGAGCCAACAGTGTAATGTGGCTGCCCAGAAGATGTTGACTCTTAGGGCTATAATTCATACTTGATCATAGAGAATTGAACACATACTGTATAATTGCAAGTCTATTTTTATTCATCCCTTTCATCAAAAATGCAGGCTGTCCACTTTGTCAAATGCTGCTGGTGCCAAGTTATCCTTTGATTTAAGGCTGGGCTGAATCCCAACCTTTATGTTCAAGAGGTTCTTTATTCTCCAGAAGCATAGATTTTTATGCCTCTTTTGTCAGTCCCCCCCACAACATGGTCACCTGATATTTCCCAGAAGAAGCTGCAAGAAGCAGGACAGCTCTATGAGCATGCACACTCACAACAGAAGACTTTTTAAACAAAGTGATAGAAATAGTCAAACAGCATACACTCTCCTCCTGCAAAACGAAGCAGCATAATATATAAATTCCAAAGCACCAAAGGCTACTTCATAAATATTTATTGTGGACACTCAATCAAAATTGAGGGGAACAACTCAGCTTACTCTAAACTCTTCCAGTGACTCCTCCTTTTCAGTTCCTTCTCAAAGCCTTTACATCTCTCATCTTCAACTCCTGGCACACAATTTTCATCCCTCAGTATCACATATCTTCCCTTTATTGAGGTCTATCACACAATGAAATTACTATGAGTCTGCTGTTAAATGCATTTTACTGATGACAAACCAGTGATGGTACACCAGGAACTGGGAAATTCTGACTCTTGAAAAACTGATTTCCTTTCCTTTTCCTTTACTTCATGGCCTTTTGGAACATCCTTTCCTGAGAGAGGGTTTTTAAAATTCTTTTTTATTCTTGCCAGCCTAGTGGAACGTTGCATGTAAGAGCTTGACCCTGTGCATCACCAGGATAATTCTCCACAAGCAGAAGAGAACAGACCAAATGGGCTGTTTGGGGAGAAACCATCAAAGGAAAGATCCAGTTTGAAAATGGATTGGATCCAGCCATGGGCTATCGTAAAGAGATAGGCTTGAAGAAGAAATGCAAGAGCAGTTATATAAACACCAGCTTGGCCCTGAAAGGGAGGAGTGGGTGAGAAAGAAACTCAGGACTGCCCTGTCTTGATTCTCTTGGGTATAATGGTGGTGGTGGTGAATCTGTTAGGCTTTTAAGATTTTATCATTATACCCTATAAAGTAGAGATCCAGTAGTCCTTGGTTTTTTGACCTAGCTTACCTCAGAGGGTTGACAGTTATAGGGAAAAGAATTAAAAAAAAATCCCCAGTGCATTTGGTCCAGATGTACAAATACACACATGTACATAAACACAGATGCCACATGTTACTTTGTTGCAGTGAAGAAAATATAGTTTACCACTTATGGCCCTTGCTGGAATGGGAAAGAATTCCAGAAGTCATGTTTTACATGATGTCTCTCCCCTTGTTTTTTAATTAGTGAGCTTGCCTTCCATGCGCCCCACATCCTAGGTCATGTGACTAAATCCAACTTGGAAAAATGCCAGAATCACAGAGCAAAACAATGCTGCAAATTGCGTAAGTTGTGGTGGGGCTCATTCAAACAATACCTTTCTCATGAAATCAACCAGTGAAGACCATAACTTGACTGCAATGAGTTTGTGTGATATATGTGTATGTGTATATTATCAATATATTAATTATATAGTTTCTAGCCCCTGATAGGAGTGCCTGTTCTACTAGGAGTGCTGTTCAAGCATAGTCCCTGTTTCACTATTAATTACTGTCAACTAGGAGAAAGTCTATATATGTGGTTGCTAAGAGTTGCCACTGACTTGATGGCAAGCACATAATCTGCCAGGATATATATCATATCAATAAGAAATCATAATGAAAAGAGCCAGTGATTTGGCATTCCTTCTATGGCCAGCTGTAGTTGGAACACAGTGAGAAAGAGTCAGATATTTTGTACCTAGTTATCTGACATGCATTAGGTAACTGTCCTACCCTATCAAATTCTGTACTTATCTGAAAGCAAGACTAATTTTTACCCCAAATAATTCCCTTTAAAAATGGGAGGGTTGTCTCAGATCAGTTGAAAATATGGCAATAGAAATAAATGTCTTTTTCAATGTAATCTTCCTGGGTAACAATATTTTTCAGTGGAATAAGAATTCCAAGTTGTGTCCCTTTTAGGCATATGTGATATTTCAAGGGAAACTGTTACTGTACAGGTAATCCTTGGTTAACTGTGGCAGTTGGGACTGGGATTTCTGTCACTAAGCGACATGGTCGTAAAGTGCGATGTCATGTGACTATGTCGCTTAGCGATGGAAATTCCGGCACTTCCCAGTGCCATCATTAAGTGAATCCCACGCCACTGTTAAGCAAGGACGTCATATGGTCACCATTTGTGACCTTTCCATTGACTTTGCTTGTAGGAAGCCGCCAAAGAAGGTCACAAATGGCGACCACATGACTGCAGGACACTGCAATGGCTGGAACTTCGAGGATCGTTTGTAAATACCACTCATTCAGTGCTGTTGCAAATTTGAATGAGTGATGGTTAAGCAAGGACCACCTGTAGTTTCCCCTAATGAAGGATGCCTGATTTTCTAACATATATAAATGAATCACTCTGAATTCCTGGTTCCTTTTCACCAATCATCATCTTATATTTGCCGTTTTTATTGTACCATTTGTCTCATATCTGGATGTACAGAAATGTCAGCTCTTATTCCTTTTTTGCTTGCTAAAGTGTTTTTGCCCGCCAGTGAGTTTGGTAATCAGAATAAGGATATATTTGAATGCATTCTACATGATATATCGGCAATATTCATGTAACTGAGTTGTTGATTAGTATTTATGTAACTGTGTTGTTGATAAATAAAAATTAGTCTGTGTGAATTTATCTGCCATTGGGCAAACCCTTTTTTGACATGAGATTTTATCACTAGTGGCAGATAAAAAAGGAATAAGAGCCAAAATGTGTAATTTAATCATCTGTGGTCAAGCAAACTTAAGGTTTCTATGTATCTTCTTTCATTGTGATAATTCAGCTAATAATACTGGTTGTGTTGTCATGGTTGTGGTTCATAAACTTGTAAAAATGTGTGCTAAACAGTTTCCGTGCTATCCTTTTCAATTTAGTGGCTTGAAGGCTTTTGTTCAAACTCTCTCAAAATATTCAGACCTTCCATACACCTGTTGCTAGTAGATTGATCAGAGTTAATGACAAGTTGTCCTGATAGAAAAGGCTTAAATACTAAAGAAATAAACTGAACACAATTATCTGAAATCAGATCTTCATCCCTATTAAAATCTGAAGACAGAAACTGATAACACTTGCAAATTAGGGAAAGAAAGAAAAGCAATTTCTGGCCATCTAGTCTAATTATCTACGTATAAGGATAATAATATAACAGTCAACAAGTCACTTATCAAAACAGTCCTACGCTATCAATTATCCCCTTTTCTCAGGCTGTCAAACAGTGTGACCAGGCTGCAGAAGGGCCATTTTCTTATTTGTAGTCTTTCCATATAATACAATTTTAGGCATTTATGATACTCAATGGAGATCTGTCTAAATACAATTATGTAGGCAAAATAATATTGGACTCCCGGCTGGTTCTTGGACCTAGGGGGTGATGCTAAATCATGCAAGAGATGCTTGAAATGAAATAAGCCATCATAAGAAACAAATGGTGTGAGACTTCTATTAATAGGATTTCATAGGAAGTACTTTGTCAATCTAAGGTGGAACATAATGTGCCGCCACCCAAAATTCAGTACAAGTTTATTTTAGGGGAAGAAATGGGTGAACTGCCCTAAAAAAGATGTGGCTGCTTTAATAGCTTGTGTTAAAGACATGGCTGCTTTCTTTATATATTTGCTTATTTGTTAGATTTATATCTTGCCTTCTGTACAATAGTTCAAGGAGGCAAAGATAGCACTCCCAGCTTCCATTTTCCTCCACCAAACTTGTGAGAGAATGATTGGCCCCAAATCATCCAGTGAACATCCACAGCTGAGGGATGACTCATTAAAATACTGATAAAAGCAGCTGTGCATGGGAGCCTGAAAAAAAGCTTTAACAACTTTAAAGAGGTAGTACACTCACGATCCCACACTTTTGGTAGCACATTTTCTGACTAATTTTTGATGCATATACAGCCTTGCTTATTATGTTCCCTTACACAAAGATGAATTACAGTGGTACCTCAGTTCACAAACTTAATTCGTTCCATAATTCTGGTTGCCAGCTGAATTGGTCGTGAACCAAATCAAATTTCCCCATAAGGTTCAATGTAAATAAGGTTAATCCGTTCTGAACCATATGTATTTTTTTTTAACCACAAAAATATGAAACAAAGTATAGTACAGTACAGTATGAAGAGAGAGAACACTAACCTTGCTTGAGGAGACACCAAAACGTTTCACAGCAAGTGTCTGTCTGCGACCGCGATCTCGCCTAGAGGAAGCCACGACCACGTGTCAGAGCAGGGAAGATGGCCACGGGTTGTGTTCATCACCCGATGCGGAGTTTGTGAACGGAAGCAAAATTTTGCGAACGCTGCTGTTTGGGAACCGAATTGTTAGTGAACAGAAGTGTTTGTGAACCGAGCTATTACTGTATCTCCTGTTTCCTTCTGCATTACAAACTAGGGAGATTTGCTTTGAAAAATGTGAGCTTCAATATTGTAATTCTGCATTAAAGCTCCAGGATTCTCTGATAGCAAGTGCCAACCAGTATAATTTCTGTAGCCTGACACTGGGCCTGTTATACTGTGAGAAGTTATAGTTGTAGATGATGCCTATATTGCAGTATTGCTGGTTGGTAATAAAATTATCTTCTTTGTAAGTGCTTGCGTATACAATGCAACAAATAATTTCTGCCCCAAATAGGGTTCTTTCCGGTGAAACACAAAATTTGGTTACCACAAGTCTCTCTTCAAAGTCACTTTTGTTGATAAACAACCATTTCTAATTGCATTCCCAGAATAATGCATAAAATGCATTTTTAGTGCTATAATTAAGATGCTGCTAAAATATTGCAAACGTAGAGCTTTGAACAGCTATGTCTTTAACAGCAACTCAATATCTTCAGAATTATTTTATTCTAGGACAAAACACTCTAATACTGTATATTATTTTATCCATTACAAATTAGTCATCAAGATCCCTGCACTTAAAACAGTAATATACTAAACAGTGGCTTCCATGAAAAATTGTTGAGAGTGGATACTCCAATATATCATTGCAAAATATTCTTTTGTTTTGCAATATGTGCATCAAAACCTTTTTGCTGAACAGTAGCATACTTTGTTGTATGCTGTTTTTATTTACAATAATAATATCATGGTTTCATATATTTTGGAGACTGTAAATTTTTATTATGATAGAAATGCTGGACTAGAAAAAATAAAAAATTGGACTTGAAGTTTTTGGGAGAAACATCAATAACCTCAGAAATGCTGATGATGCCACTTTGATGGCTGGAAGTGAGGAAGAATCTCTTGTTGAAGTTGAAACAAGATAATGTAAAAGCTAGACTGCTATTCAATATTTTAAAAAGGCTAGGATTATTTCAGGAGGCAATGCCAACTGAGTGCAAATAGGCAAAGAAGTTGGAATATTTTCCTAGACTCAAAAATGTACAGGTCTAGACAGACCTAAACAAAACATTAAAGTGCAAAGACATCACATTGACATCAAATGTCAAGGCCATGGTTGTCCTAGTTGTAACATATGACTGGACCATCAGAAAGCCTCAACAAAGAAAAATTGATGCCTTTGAATTGTGGTGGTAGAGAAAATTGTTGGGAATACTTGGAATGCAAGAAGAATAAGTCATTCAGTCCTAGATGAAGTAAAACCAGATGAAGTAACTATTTTGGATACATAATTGGAATACAAGAGTCACCGGAGGGAAAGCTGATGTTTAGAAAAATTGAAGGCAAAGAAGAACACAAGGTGACTAGATACTATCGCTGATGACACAAGGGCAGGTGGGTTACAAGAACTCAAAGAATCAGTTTACTGACAGAGTATCCTGGCGAAATGATGTCCATTGAGTCATACAGAGACCAAAGTGACTGAATGATGGAACACCATTAACAAAACTCTCATCTACAATTTGTGTCTGTGGTTGCAAAGAATGCACAATATGGTCACTGCTTCTATCATACTTTGATTCTTGATTTAGTTTTGCCTCTGCTTCTATCTACCCAGCCATTTCCTTGGTTTTCTGTAAAACTAAATAGGTTTTCCAGAAGTTGCTCTCTAATGTGAGAAAACATTGTTTTGTCTAGTAGTCAATCCCAAATCATTGTCCTGTACTGTCCACCAAATGAGAAGTAGCAACAATTTCCCTTAATGAAGCAATGTGTTGTTTTGCAATTTCTTCTTGCATTTTTCTCCTCTTGCAGAATTTATGCTGTTATGCTGCAATGTTAAGTCTAGACACAAAAGTTTTCTTTAACGTATATAAAGCTGTCTTATATTTATTATTTGCAACTGGCAAATTATATTCTCTGAATGTTGCCCTCAAAGCACTGGAAAGTATTCCTGTTCCTTGCCTTTGGAAGTTCCACATCATGAATAGCTTCTGTATTAATTTCAAACATTTTAATTCTGCAAGTAAATAGACTCCCAGACTTGGGCAGAAATGGTGGAATGGGAGTGGTGAATGGATGTAACAATAAATTTTGATGCATTAATAGTATGCAAAGTAAAGACACCAATGCATATTTTGTGTGTGTGTGTGACTTTGAGTCAGTTTTTGACTCCTGGTGACTGCCTGGACAAGTCCCTGCAGTTTTCTAAATGTTTTTTGGAAGTGGTTTGCCCTTCCCTTCTTCTTTTTAGGGCTGAGAGAGAGTGACTGGCCCAAGGTCACCAAGCTGGCATTGTGCCTGAGGCGGGACTAGAACTCAGAGTCTCCCACCTGATACCTTAACCACTACAACAAACTGGCTCTCAATGCAATTTTTACTAAGTAATAAAGACATTAATACATTCTGTTTGATTACTTCCTGATAAGAATCCCATGATAAAAAGTTAAGAGAACTTTGAGTGGTGTGAGGATGGAGGAGACAGGGAATTGCCAGTTTAGGAGTGTGAAAAAGGGAAAGGAAACTGGTTAACTAATGGACCATGGAGAGAAAAACAAAGATAGCTTCGCTATAACAGCTGTAACTCTTTGCACAGTAGCAACAAGATTTTCAACTTTATTTCACAAATAAACTTAGGAGAAAAACCTCACTCTACTTCTGACCAAATAAACACAGTCTCACCATAATGCAGGTAAAAATAATAGCCCCAGTCCTCCTGTATTATCAAGACATTAAAGATAAACTCTCAGCTTACTCCAAACGCTTCCAATTATTCCTCTGCTATTGCTTAAGCTCCTTTTTAACTCTCTGGAATAGTTAGGCCTACCAGCTACCTGGAAAAGTCCAGGCTTGGATATTGAAACTCCCAAAATGTGATTTGGAGGGGGTGGGGGGAGGCAAGGAAAATCAAGCTGATTGTTCAGCTTTTCCATGCATCGGGCAGTCTGGATCCTGCTTCCACTCTCACACAGAGTGTAAACCAGCCATGTCGTTAGTGGTGGTCTGATTGCAATGGGTGATGAAGAATTGAAAAACAAGGGGTGGTGAAAATCTGCAGGACTTTGCATGTAAAAAGTTGCAGGTAGTTCCCATGGACTACTTCAGAATTTTGAGATTTAGGAATGCTGGCTGCTTCTGCAAATTCAAAAAGAGAGCAGTGAGTAATTTATTATTGCTGTTCCTGGTAGTGCTGACTTAAAGATGGTGGAAACTTTTGTTCAGTGAAGGGATGTACCCCAGATATGAAGAGGCATCAGCAGAACACAAAGAGACCAACAATCTGAAGAAACAAAGGAAGTGACTATGTGTGCTACATTGCTTAGGGCTCCTGGGGAGTAGGAGTTGTAGATGTGGATGTGTTCTCATGGCAGAGACCTAGATAAAAGGGCTGTGCACACATGGTGCACACATAGACGGGGAAGTTTACTCTGCATGGATATGCAAGACAGGAAGATGTCAAGTAAGAGGGGGTGTCAATAGACGGGGGCTCATACAAAAGATGCATTAATAGAAGCCTCAGTTCTCAAAGAACAACCCATGGAAACGGAAAATATTGGTGCTTGCTTTTCCAGCATGGGTGGGAAAGAACAGAGGAATCTACCAGTCAGAGGGCGTGGTAAATACCATCTGAACAGAATACCTTGCCAGCATCGTTGCCAAAGCTGAAATGTAGACTGACATCTTGACAGCAATTTCTTAACCCAGCTTCATTGCTAGCCAGTTTCACACCCCCAAGCTTAGGGGAAATGGTAAAATGTAGCTGCATGAACAGCATTGTTAGATACAAATCTCAAAGGATAACTTTGAACTAGTCACGGTTTTAAGGCCCAAATTAAATATGACACATTGCACATTATTGCCAATATTTTTTAAAACCAAAATCAGCCTGGAGGATATGCAAGCTGGATCGAAGCATGGGAAAACTGCTCATTTACCATTCCAAGCATCCTTGCACAGAAAAAAATTAGGATTATTGATATTTTTCATCTTGTGAGTGGAAAAGCAGCCAGGCCCCCCACCCCAAAGATAGAGGAGAAAGAGTTAAAATATATTTTGTATTCCTGAGCATTTCTCTACTTCAAATGTATATCATCCTGAGATTTGTTGAATTTGCATGAGTGTAGTGAGCCTCCTAAATGATTCTAAGGAAGAGAAGGAGGACAAATAAATACTGTAATGTTAAAGAAGCATCACAACGGCATTTTGCTGCATACAGAACTTTAGTATGGTATACTTTAATATTATACAGAGTATAAATGTAATTTAGCAATCCAACAAGAAAGACATTTTCTCTGGGTAAATTAAGTGATTGGTTAATATCCTCATTTTTAGTCATGAATTGGATAAGAATATGTGGCCATTTTGATAGTCTTTTACCCAGTTGGGACTTTTGTTAATACTATTGTCTTGTCACAGAGATTAGGATTTCTTTTTTAGCATATATAGCTTTCCTCCTCCTCCTTGTGTTTGTTAACTTTTTTCTGGCAGAAACATTTGAAAACTGAAATGTTTTCCTGAAATGGGCAAGGTTAATAATTTTCCAGAATTTTTAACATTGCAAGGAAATATGTAAACTTCAGCATCCAAGCTATAGTAAACACTATTAACCCTCTGCCCCCCTAGAGTACATTTAGTTGTCTCTTTTGAAAAAGTTTCTTCAAAGCCTAATTAGGTATAACAAAGGTCATTAGCCCACTGTTTGTCTCCCTGGGCTTCTAATATGGGTCTATCCACTTCTTAAAAGCATGAAATACTAATAGAATGAATTGCCTACCTTGGAATTAGTTGGCTGTCATTTGCAGGGTACAAAAAAACCCTAGTAAGTTGATGTCACACCATTAAGTTTCTTTCATTAAATGTTATTGAGGAGATGAAGATGGGAAATGGAGGTTGGGGGTTCAGCCATGTGTCTCCCATCATGTGTAGTTTCTTTAGCAGAGTTTTGGTTTATGTTAAAGTAAAACTTGTGAATGGTTCACACATTTCATCTTCACCACTAGCACATTTTATTTTACGAATCAAACTTTATCTGAAAACTGAATGTCCCAGTGTTTCCGTTTGCAATTGGCAGGACTTTAATGGTGCAAAAATCTGCATATTGTGATAAATTAAGAAGCACTACCTGCAAATCAAATAACTTTATTACAGCCATAAGGCCAAAAAAGAACAATATAAAACCTAAAAAGTAAGTGAATATAAATATACATATATATATATAAATTGACAAGTATGTGTGGCTATAAGATATATAACAAGAAATAAGAATGAAATATAGAATATAAAATTACAGGGATAAACATGCAATAATAATAGAATAAAATAACATAAAATACCAGTAAGTAAGAGAGCCAATGTGGTGTAGTGGTTAAAAGTGGCAGGCTAGAAACCAGGAGACAGTGAGTTCTAGTCCTGCTGTAGGCACAAAGCCAGCTGGGTAACCTTGGGCCAGTCACTTTCTCTCAGCCCAGGAAGGAGGCAATGGCAAACCACTTCTGAAATTTTCCCTAGAAAACTGCAGGGACTTGTCCAGGCAGTTGTCAGGAGTCAAGACTGACCCAAAGGAGTTTGTGTGTATGTGTGTCTGTGTATATATATAATAGCACTAGCTGTACTAAAGTCAGCCCTTGAATTGTACAATTGTACAATCTTCTTGTTTCCTGGCAAAATCCAGAAATTCTGAATAAGCTGACCAAGCAATCTCATATTTCTTTTCTAAACTTTTCTAAACTCTGATGTGTTGATGTGTGTTAAAAGGCTTGGCATTTCGAGATAGATTTATTATGTCCTGATTGTAATACAAATTGTAATACAAGCTCTGTAGGAGTTATAGGCAAATTGGAAGACACACCTATTGCAAAATGTTGAAAAGTGCAGATTTCCATATGTTTGCCGTTTAAAAAATTGTGAACAAAATGGATATGTTAAGGAAATGTGCACACAAAATTGTATACATTAAGGAAAAATACATCCAAAGTGCAGTATGTTAGGAAACATTGCTTACAGAAACTATGCATCCTGGGAAAAAGTGTGTGCTGGAAAAGCACACAAGTTTTTTGTGCAGGCTTTTATTCACAACTTGATGTAAAAATAGTGCCAAACCAAATGCTTGAGAAAATGAAAAATGAAGCAAAATCAGATGTGATTGTTTTGTTCCAGAATTGATAGAGCAATCCATCTGTAGTTACATTTCCACAAATGGCTCTAGAACAAAAGTGTTTCACATTTGTTTTATACATGTACCATCCCTCCCGGTAGATAGTGCCATGTGGGAATTGTTTTCTGTGATGTAATTTCTTATGGATGGAAGATTATGGTTGAGTGACACAACCATATGGGCAGGGTATCTCAAGTAATTCACTCCAGAACAGCTGTATGTAGTCCACATTTGGCCTAAATAAAAGAAAAAGGAAACGTTGGAAACGATAACCCAATAACTTACCTCAACAGGCGAAACTAGCAGAGCTGCACAGCATGAGAGACATAAGACAGAAAAGGCGTTTCAGAGCCTGCAGAAGTACAAATGTAGAACCTATCTACAGCCCTTTTAAGTAATCGTTGTCACCTAATCTTACAGGAATAGGTATCTGATACAAAGGGCAATGACAAAAAAAGTAAAAAAACCTGCATCATGAGGTTGCAACACAAACTCTGAGCTTTCATACTTGAGTTATGATGCCACAGGCAAGCCTGTAAGTAACATGGTTTGCATTATGACATTGCATTGCACATTCCCCTTCCTCCCAGGATGTCTTTGCAGACATGTGTGCTCTCAGGCACCTTTTTGGAGTTGAATCTGGTATTAGAATTTTGGAGTTTGCACGGACTTCAAAAATAGTTTCATCTGTGTTCTTTCCCTCTGCATCCTAATTTGAAAATCTGCAATATTCAGCTCCTGCAGCTTCTCATTTTTAAATTTATGTTTGGTGAAAAATTCTTCTGATTAGATACCCTCCTACCCTAAATTGAAAAATGGCTAACCTTCCATGTGTGGATAGACATTATATTCAATTTTCTTTTTTTGTTTTAAAGCTAGTAAACAAGGATATCTGTCTGTCTGTCTGTTTCTCCATCCATCCATCCATCCATCCATCCATCCATCCATCCATCTACACACACACACACACACACACACACACATTCATGTGTGCATGTACACTCGTGCATAGCTAGATAGAAAGACAGATAATGGGAACAGGATCTTTAACACCAAATACATTTTTAGATAAAACTCTTTTTCAAACTACGCATGAAATAGCTTTGTAAAATTTTCAGTAGCATTTCAGTTGAAATTGTGCAGATTTCTATTCCTGTGAACATCCACTATTCTCTTGATATAAATGGCATGTAAGCTACATGTAAGATGTTATTGAACTACAACTCTCAGAAACTCCTCACTATTGGCCAGGCTTTTGGAATTTGTATTTAGAAATCTAGATTCTCTAGGTTCTCTAGTTGTGTGTTCCAATGTAAACTGGAATTAGGAAAGAGTGTTGCCTCTGATGAAGGATGCCTCTGAAAAAATCGATATGTGGAAGCATCTTTTTAGAATCATAACATGTTTTTAAAATTTATTGCATAACACAGTTCAGTTATGATACAGACCCTTTGGTGATGTATATCAACCAAAGTGAGTGTACTGATAGGTATCAGGCATAAGATCACCTATTTTAGACTAAACAAAAAGTATTTTTGATGTTTTACCTAGCTATTTAATTCCTCATTGTGTATGTTATTGTACAGGAAGAATGTCAGTAATGACCAGTGCTGAGTTTTCCATGTGTACCTCATATAGGACACAATTACACAGATTATAGTATCCATAACAATGTATTGTCAGAGAGTGGGTAAGGATAGGAACTGATTTAGACACACACTCTCAGCTCTGAGAAATCCAAGTGTCAATTATTGTATTTTACACAAATTGCAATACAGAAATGGTGCAGTTTGTGTTTTTAAGTGAATGCAAAAGAGAAGACCCAAGGAAAAACTTAACCATATGTTCTGTATGTCCTTATCCAGCCCCTGTCTCTCAATATTACTTCCCTTGGACACCACTTTTGCTTCCTCCCTTCTCCCACAATCAGATTCCTTACTATTTCTTCCCTTGGACACCACTTTCGCCTCCTCCCTTCTCCCACAATCGCTGACCTTAATTGTTGGCTTTGGAATGCTAATTTCCCTCCTTTGCTAGCTACATTCTCTTTCTCTTGCTAGCACTTGAACCATCTGGGTTCTGCACTGTAACGGTACTGCAAGGCTGCCCTTTCCAGAACTACTTTGGTTCCTTTCCTCTCTGCCACTTTTTCTTAGATTCTTCCCCAGGCATCACTTGGTTCCATTCTGCTCCTCAGCCATGGATTGTTTGGGCTCCCCACACCCCTGGTTGCCACTCTTTGGTCTACTTCTGGTCCCATCACTTCTTTCACTGCTACCAGCTTGCAGGTCTCCTACAGAATTTAGATTCCATCCCCCATCTGCCTACATGGGTGGGGCTTTGCACCCAGCAGTAAGACCGCCCAGGAAGAAAATCTTTCCCCTTGATATGTACAATGCTGCAAAGAAGAACCATGTTCTCAGCATGGCGGCTCCCTGTGCCACAAGTGTATATTAACTGTACATTACAGAAAACCTAAAACTGATATAGAGGTTGGCTCATATTACAGAGTTGTGAATTCTGTATCTCATTTCTAAGAAAGCACTATAGCTGTACTGTTTGTTAACCTATAGTATGTACAGTTAAACTGGACCAGGATGTTAAGGTATATGGGTATAAAACATACATTTAAACTGCTATTAAGGGGCTGTGAATGTTGATACTACATAGCACAGTGGATAAGATTAGATGTGCTTGCTAAGAATCCAAGGGGATCTCATGTTCTCTCAATCTTTCTTACTTACTTTTATCTATAAAACCAGGAGTAAAATTATGACATCATGATTATTATGTGAATGAAATATGATATGAACATTGCTGTTTTCCAGAGTCTTAAGCTATATAACTGCAGAAGACTTTGAGATAGGTAGATTAAATGGATGATATGTTTGTCAAATGACTTCAAACATTACTCCCACTTACAATTTTCTTGTGACTGTACTAAGAGTTGCTCATATATGGTCCCGATTAAGTAAGCAAGAGCCAGAGCTCAAGATTGCCTTGCTTGTTCTCTTTAGCATTTTGATTTCAAGTCTCTGGAGAGATACAAAGAATACACCATCATCCATCTCAAGTTTCTGTCCCTTGGAGTTCATGAAATATTTTCATAGTTATCCCATCTTTTTTTCCTATTTTAAAACTGAACTGCAGGTCTCTTGAAAAGATGAGGGGAATCTTTAGGTTCTAGAGTCCTAATGCTTTGGTATCTTAGTCAACCAGGCATAATCCTGTGTGTCAAGGAAGTACTCCATACTTCTACTCTGAATATCATAAGCCAGTCAGGACCACCAGACGCTGTAAAGCCTAAACAGTGAGTCAGCCTTTCAGGCTGAGTAACTGGCCATTTGAAGAAGCTGCTGTACAAACTCAGTTTGTTCTGGTCCCTCCCTCATTTCTGCCTGCTGTAAAATCTAACCTCCAACTTATCTATAGGTTATATTCTCAGTGTCTTGCCTTTTAACTGATGCCTTAGTGTCTAAAATAAATATTTTCCTGTGTCTTTCAGGTTGTTCTTTCATTAAGGAGAATTTTATTATGTAAAGTTCTGACACACAGGTATCTGCAGGAGAAATAACAGGGAGGGAACAATGAAAAGGGCATTAGAACCCATGACTTATGCACTTGTATCACAAGCATGTAAGGATGGGATTTGCATCATGACATCACATTTTGTGTGTGTCATCATGGTCTCAAAGGGGATGTTTGTATGCCAACCAAAAGTCTTGTTTCCTTAAAGAGTTCCTCTTGAAAAAGAATAATCTGAAATGCATATGAGAATACACAAATCCCCCCCTTTTTGTTTTTTCCCACCCAAGAGAATACTGGGGCTCAGGGCTTGGTCCTTGTCTTCCTCTGTTCATTAGCAGGATAAGGGTGCAGAGAAAAGAAATCCAGAAAAAAATTCCCTAGTGCATCCCTGTGGGGGACACAGCTGTGCAGTGGCTTGGAATGTTGGCGACTGTTCCATTCTAAGCCTCGCCCCTCTTCCTTCCTAGTTACGTGACACACAGCTGTTATGAAGGAGTTGGAAATAATTCCAGAAGCCAAATTTTGCATGTTTAGCATATATCTTGGTTTTCTTCGCTTGAAGCCAGCCAGAAGTTATAGCTGGTCTCTGAGCTTAACTGAAGAGTATGAGGAAAGAAAGGAAGAGGAGGAGGAGATCTCCTTAAATAATCAACCTTTTAATATCGGGCTGCTATCAGGACACATGTATTTGTCACCTGGTGTTGAGGTCTCTCCATCTAATTCATGAGCAGATTTTTCAGTGGGTGACATAGAAACAGTTTTAAACTTCGTAATTCTGTCAGCTTGTGTGTGCTTCCATGTGAGGGCTTCTATACTGTATAAACACCCTGTCTTGGTCATGGAATGTTATAGGAAGTCCAGACATTGTTCTCTTTTGTTTGTAACTCTTCTATGTTTTCCATTATGGTCCTTTCTTTTTTTTTTCCCCTTTGTCACAAAAAATTAGTCATAGAATAATTTTTAACTAGTCCTATTAGGATCTATCTATTTGAATACGTCAAATAAATGTAGTAATAATGGTACAAAATGGTTTTTGCATTCTGGGTTTGATTAACTGATAAAAATAATAAGCAGAACATTGTGAAAAAATTATGAAGAGTTGTCTTAGTTTTTAAAATATTTTATTTATTCTGGAAATTTACATAGAGGTCCATCATAATCGAATAACTTTGGGTGGCTAATAAAGGCAAAAACAAAACAAAACAAACTCCAGACATATAAAAACAGTAAAAAGAACAATAAAATATGTCATATTTAACTCCTGATCAGTGCAGAACAAAATACACAAACTCAGCTATACTAACATCCTGGCCCAAATATCTTTAATGCCTTACAAAAGGTTAACAGGGCTGGAACTATCCAAACCTCTGAGGGGAGGCTGTTCCACAGGATAGGTACTGTGACTGAGAAGGCACATTTATAACACAAACAACTTATTTTTAGCATATATAAAATATATAACTGCATGTAAAAAAAAAAATCCTGATCTCAGTGATATCCAAAGCCCTGTGAGTGCATTGTATAAACATTCTGTAAAGATATTTTGTTGACATGAATGGATTTAAAAAAAAAATTAAAACAATTCTAAATGCTTTTCATCAAATACTGTTTTGAGAATAAGGAACAGTTTCTTACACCAGTTTTAAAAATGATGACACTTTTTCCTAAAATGAGGTTCCCAGATATAGCTGTTGATCTCAATAATAAAGAAATGCTCTGAGCAATTTCTGTATTGAATGCATGTAGCATACAACACTTTCTATAATGCTACCAGATATGAAATTCATTTGCTGCTGGGAAAATGAGAGGGTAGATTTTAATCTGGATATCCAGTTTCAAATACACTAGAGAATAAACAGTTACAGACTGACCTAGTCTGAAGCAATTCTTCTTCCCTATTGGGTCATGACATAGATATTTTTGTGCTGTAATATATGAGTAATGGGAAAGTTAACTGGGGGCTGCTTTACTTGGTAGCCAATTAGATTCACTGTTGTAGCTTTTACTGTGTAATATATTCTCTACCAGCAGAATATCCCCTTGAATATTAAATTCCATACATATCCTCCCATCTGGGGACCCTCCAAAGAAAAGTGGGTGACATGTAGCAGAATCAGAGATAGATTTCTAGCGTGGGATGGAAATTGCAAAATGCATCAGCACAAGCAGTGATGGACATGCCTTGGTACGTCCATGTAACTCCTCTGCTTTGCGAGCTGCACTGGTTGCCAGTTTGCTTCCAGGTATGATTCAAAGTGCTGGTTTATAAAACCCTACATGGCATAAGGCCTGGTTACTTGAAGGACTGCCTATTTCCCATAGTATCTGCCTGGCTGATTAGATCCTGCAGGGTTGGCACACCCCAGGGTTCTTCAATTAAAAAATGCTATCTATTGAGACCCCAGAAGTGCGCCTTCTCGAAGTGCTCTTTGGAGCACGTGCCCTCTGGAATGAGGTTCCCCTTGAGATCTGAATGGCCCCCACCCTGCTGGTGTTTTGAAGGGGCCTAAAGACCTGGGTTTTCACCCAGGCCTTTGCTGGAGATGACTGAAGCCTCCTTTTAACCTAGGTTGTTGTTTTTTCCACCTGGTTTATTATTCTGCCATCTCTACCCTTTTTTGTTTTTGTTATTTTTATTGTCATATTTTTTTCATGTTTTAAATCACTTGTAAACCACCCAGAATTGCTGGGAGCTGGGCAACACATAAATTTAATAAATAATAATTTCAGCCTTTATCATTTTCATTCCTTTTCCCTTTGTGGGAAAGAAGGGAGAAATCTTCTCATCTACTGTAGTTCCACCATATCCTGCCTGACAGGTGGCTTTTCCTGTTCAATTTCCTGCTCTTTAAAAACACCCTTGCTGTTGAAACTCCGCAGCCATCACTGAAGACTGAGAAGGATAATAAAGATGAAAGTATATCCATTGCGAAAGAGGGAAAAAAAGCATTTGTTTCCTTTGAATATGGGTGATCCTCAGACATCGGGTGTTTCCAAAGCCTCCCAATGGGAGCCAGTAATGCAATTTTTTCTGGTGAATTTTCATGCATAGACAGAAGGGTCCCTTGAGGGTCCAGGCAGTAATGCATGATCTGCCTTTCAAGAGGGTGAGGGGTGTTCCTTTAGGTTTCCACCCTCCAATCCTGTCAGAGCACTTCAGCAATGCAGTCCAGATTAAGGAGGTTAAGGAGTTTGACCTGCTATCTAACTTTATAGTATTCTCTTTAAGAACTGCATGGAGAGCAGAAAGGAAAGGAAAGGACATCTCATAAGAATCTGTGGATCAAAAACAGATTAGCCTGAGGGATAGCAAGTGGCCCAAAGTCACTCAAAAAATACCATGGGTGAGCAGGGATTTAAACTGGTTTTCCCCAGTGCCAGTCTCACATTTTAACTATTGCACCAACTATTGCACCACAGCAAACTGCTTTTCAGAACACCTGTGTATATACTGGTGTTATCTCTGGAGACCACTTCAGATTCATTTGCAGTAGTAATATGTTCTCTTTTCTCATTTCTTAAATTGGGAATTTATCAGGCAGTGGGAGGGAGAAAAAACTGTTTCTTTCTATATGCATACATGAAAGTTACTTCTAGCTGCAGAATGGAGAAGTTTCCTGATTCCTATGGGTTTCCCCCTCCAGCTGTGCCCCTCTTCCACATTCCTGTGGAATCACCCAATCTATAACTGGAGAGAACATCCATCAGGAGGGGGTGGGGAAGTCCCATGACTCTACTACTATGTCTCTGGATCCAAGCCAATCATGACCCATGTTTAAACAGTATTGAGGATATTTGCTATTGCAGGTGGGTGGGCTTTTTTTACCAGGATGTTAAATTGGTCTCATAGAAATCATTACATCCTTTAATCTCATGGCCCAAGTATGTTTCATTCCAGTGATGCCTGGGAAAACAACCAGAACAAACTATGGCAAAATGGCTCAGTTGAACTCTAGGCTATGTGTCATTTGAGAAGAAATAATAAAATCAATGTAAATATGAGTCCATACTAGGAGCAACCTTACAGATGGATCAAGTTATGTTGTCTGCTGATGTTGCTGTAAATGTATGAAGCAAGTCTTTCAATGAAGCCTGTGTATTCTAGAGTGGATTTGCTATAAAGTACATGACTTTAAATGATAGATCAATGGGTTTCAGTCTGTAGTCTGGGGAAACTGGTGATCTGTGAGGATGCTGCAGATGATTCCTGCTGAGATCACCCAAATAAATTTTTGGAAATGGACAAACTCTCACAAGTTTGCCTAATCTTATAACATATAACGATTCTCAGCAATAATCTCATAAATGTTTGGCATTATTATCCCCTTAACCCACACAATATTATTAATGAGATTGCCTTAGGGGTAAAAACTCATCAGATGTAATTGGTATACAAAATCAGGAGTTCTTTCCATCCTTGGTACCCCAATATTATTGGGATATAGATCCAAATTTAGCTGACAATGAGTGATGTTGGCAGGGATGATGGGAAGTGTAGTCTGCAGATAATCCAGACCAACACTGTTCCATATGCTGTACCATCCCAAGGATTTGGCAGATGATCGATTTAATTTATATTATCTTTTTGTGCCTTCAAGTTAGTGTTGACTCCTTTCAACTGCCTGGACTTGTCCCTGCAGTTTTTGTGACAAGATTTCAGAAGTGGCTTGCCATTGCCTTCTTCCTAGGGCTGAGAGAGAGAATGACTGGCCCAGGCCCAGCTGGCTTCATGCCTAAGGCAGGACTAGAACTCATGGTCTTCTGGTTTCTACCTTGATGCCTTAACCACTACACCAAACTGGCTCTCATCTCTACTGAATACCTGAGATATTTTCTTGGTGGTGCTGGTCTTTATATTAAGCAAGTGATACCTCACAGGGACCCTGTGATCCCTCTTGGTTATTAGTTTTTATGTTAATCTTATACTGAACCTTTAAATAATCCCCTTTTATTCATTCATTCATTAGATTTAAACTTCACCTATCTTCTGGGAGCTCAAGCTGGCATACATAGTGCTCTGTCCTCCAGTTTTCCCCACAGAAACAGTATTGTGGTATAGATAAAGCAGAGAGTTAGTGACCTAGCACAGAACCACCCGGTGCAGTTCCATGGCTGAAGGTGGACTTGAACCTGCATTTCCCTGATCCCAGTTCAGTATTTTAGCCATTAATTTAGTAGGAATTATTCTGATTTGTGTAAATCAAAATTTTATTTCTTTATTTATCTTAACAAGTTTTAGAGAAAGAAATAGAAAAACAACACACAATTAAAAAAAAAAACCTCTGAAAAAGAAATATATGAAAAAGTACATAAAATACAGCTAACCTAAGTCAGCAGCAACAACAAAAAGCAGAAAGGAGGGAAACTATTTCACGTATTAATCAAATATCAAACAAATTTCTATATCCACATTACCTAAGAATACATAATCATAAGAATCATAAGAACAATAAAAAATAATGATTCTCTAGCACTGTTAGAGGGATTATTTTGAGCAAAGATACATGGGATTATGCTATACAATGGTTGCCCTGGTAATGATGAGGTCCACTTAACACTGCTGATAACTATCAAGCTGTAAGAAACAACAGAAAATTGAAACAATGCGGCAATGAGACTTCATGTACCACAATGTCTACACAATCCAGCTGGACCTGTAGCTTGGCTTTTTTTTTTTCCAAAGCATTGTAGGAGCCCAAATATAACTATGATGATATATTCCAGGAGATCATTAAATTGGCTGCCTTAAATTTTTTTCTCTGCCAGACTTCTCTTATATAGACTTCAATTTCCTTTCTGAGCAGAGAAGCATCTGCTCCTATTCAACCCCAACTGTGGTATCCTTCCTCCACGTCAACAGGGCAGGCTTCCAGTTTCAGCCAGGCAATGTCAGCTGTATGCATTCTGCAAACGCTTCACTTGCCAGTAGTACTGGATATAAATGAACGTTTCAGGACTCCATAAGCCTGAAACTGAACATGACTACAGCTATGGGGAATGGAGAAGCAAGAGGCTTCTGGGAAATGTCCAAACCTGAGCAAAGTGTATATGATAAATATCAACAGGGGAGAGACCTGAAGATGGCGACGCGGCTGTAGCCTTCGTAATGAGCTCCTCTAACAAGCTCCCTTTATCTTTAATTTATATACATTTTAAATTTACCATTCAATATCAGACAGTTTGGTTTTCTCCTCGGTGCCTTCTTCGCCTATCTATACTTTATTTATACTGCATATCTCCTGATATGGGGAAAAGGAAGAAGTGACAAAGGACTCCCTCTGCAACGCAACCCTCAGCCAAGACATTGAAATAACAGAAGGTGGACAGATTCGTCACAAGTAAGCAAACTTCTTCAGTAAATAATGCTCCCTCGTTTCATCCATTGAACAGATATGACCCCTTGGAGTGGGATTTACGGGCTGAGATAGAGAATCAGCAACTGTTGGACCTTACTTTATCACTGTTAGAAAATGCACAAACAAACAGCACAGGCTGTTGCGGTTTGCTCAGTTGCCGAACAACTAAATCAGGAAGGAGTCTCTGACCTCAAAAACTTGAAAGACCAAAATACATTAGAATTTATAACCAGAGACTGTCTATTGACTGCACAGACTGTTCGTTCAATCTTTGACTTATTGACCATGATTAAAAATCAAGTTGACTCTCTAAAAGATTCCTTTGTGGAATTTATTAAGAACCATTTAAAGCAAACTGAGCATTCTGATAAATCTCCTAAATCTAAGGAGTTATATCCACATCGTTCCCGGCAAATAGGCTACAGAGGAAGGGAAGTGTCATCCTTTGAAGTTAACCCTTTATCAGGAGTTGATAGGGCAGATAAGAAAAAGACAAACAGTCATGGAGGGCTAGGTGAAAAGGGTGAAAAGCCTGCATGAGGCAAATGCTATTTACAAACCAACAAGATAGCTCTTCAAATACAAATCAATGGAATAAACAGAGGTAGATGGGAGACAAAAAGGGCTGTCTCCCAATCATTAAGTCAGTTATTATGATGTCAGAAACAACTTGTGGATTTGCATAAGATAGATTGGTTACCAACCAGAGGCAGCTACAGACAGGTCTTGTTGACATTTGGACAATCAGTGATACCTAGTAAGCTTTTAAAAATGAAAGCCTTTCTGAGTACCTTTTCAATATTTCCAACTCGAGTTTTTCATTCAGAGGAAGCTAGCCCTCTCATAACTCAGCGTAGCCATGAGAGGAATAGAACTTTAACTCATAGCAGAAATACTCCCTTAGATAAACTCAAGGACACTTCGTTAACGGAGTCCATGTCAAGGAATAATGATAGCAAACAACCTTCCTACTTTGTAACTACTCAGCTGCCTTCTGATTTACTAGAAGAAAGCTTAATTAACTCTTTCAGTGCCCTACCAGATAATAGACAAGCTGATATTCTCAAGAGATTAGATGATTTAAGAGGATCTTTAATGGCAACCTGCTGTACAGCGAAGCCTCTAATAAATTTAGCACTTCAAACAATGCAGGATGAAAATTCCCACCCTAGACAACAATGTGAATGTGTTGATGGGAAAGAGCAATCCACCTGTACACAGAAAGTGGTCATTAAGAACCAATAATTGCAAAATCCAGATACAATATCTGACATAGAGGATCTTCCAGTCCACACTACTAGATTCAGTACTCCACAGAAGCAACGGGAAGCACCTAAACAAAAAATTATTACAATTGCCCAGGTTCGTGAGTGATCCACAGAAACTTTCAACCTTGGATCCTTAGAAGATGGAGATACGGGTGGGACCCAGCTGGGTCACAGAGAGGATCCATCTAATTCAAGGATATCAATGCAGATGGCTTGATGGTATGTGGACCAGTACAAAATAAATCCCTTAAAAATCATCTTGTGGAATATAGCCGGATGGTATCACAACAAAGACCTTAACTATTTAGATCATTTTTCAGACATGGATGTCCTCTTATTGCAGGAAACATGGACAGCCGATGATTTCTTACACAATGGATATCACTTGTACAAGATGGAAGCAACTGCAGGCAGAGGGTCAGGGAGGATGAAAGGCGGGTTGGGTATCCTTATTTCCACAGCTCTGAGAGTAGGTCATAGATCCATTCCTTCACTAAACCAAATGGCCATGGCCATACTTTTAGATTTGGATAATATTTCATTGTTAATTATCAATGTATACCTCCCGCCAATGCAAAGAAGAGTTGAAATTGATGCAATCTGGTCAGATTTAGAGTAGTATGTTGACAACCTCCTTTTGGAATACCCTAGTGTTATGGTACTCCTTGGGGGTGATTTTAATGCGAGGCTAGGCTCTGATGACCACACATTGTTCTTTAAATTCCATCAGTACCCACCAACCCATGTCCTCAATTCACCTTGTACCACTCTTTCACGACTCTCCAAAGATAAAAGATCCGACTATGTTGGGCTTTGTCTCGCTAAATTTGCAAATAAGTTCAATCTATTTATACTAAATGGCTCCATTAAAAGTGATCATCTGGGAGAATTTACGGATGGCTGGGATCAGGAAAAGTACCATTGACTACATGTTAGTCCCTACTAATTTAGTACATTTGATGAAGACCTTTAAGATGCTACCGCACCTAGAAAATGACCACCTTCCACTCTGCCTACGTCTGAAGACTTCTACCAGCCAGATGTGTCTGGAAACACATTTTACCCCTGTAATTGTCCCAGCAGGACAAGGAAGTTATCGTGCCAGATGGACTCTGCAACTTGATCAAAAGGTGAAGAAGACATTGGCGGAGGATGAGTTAAAAACAATTCGACTGTTGCTTAGTCCCTTAATACAATGCAAGATCCATTGATTCTGTACAAAATTTTAATACAAAAATTACAATCACTATTGACTTGTTCCTCTAATTCCTCCACCAAAAGGCGGGCAACTTTCTCTATGACATGGTTTGATAAGGACTGTGTCAAAGCTAAGAAAGCCCTTACTTCAGCTTTCCAGCTGTATAAGGCTGAGACAGAGACCAGGAACAACATTAATACAAAGTCCCTTGAACATCTCCTTGCCACCAAAAAACAGTATAAGCGACTGGTGGCTGATAAGGAGAAGCAAGATATGAAAATCACTTGGAAATGACTTATTGAAGCCACCAAACTGAAGAACTCCACCCTATTCTGGCAACTACTATCCTATCAGATGGCTAGATCCTTTACTAGCTTAGACTCTCACATATCACTTGAGGTATGGGAATACCACTTTCAGAAGATGTACGAGGATCCTAATAACAAGATGTCAACACAAATGAACGAAGGCTTAACTGAATGGCCTCCAGTATCAGAGTCTGAAATCAAGTCTCTTATTGGACAACTCAGAAAAGGGAAGGCTCTGGGGATGGATTTTATTCCAGTGGAAGTATTAAAGAATAATGTAGAATGGTGGACCCCAATTTTAGTATTGCTTTTTACCTATATTGATAATACAGGGCAAATCCCAGAGGATTGGGGTTTGGCTATCATCATCCCGATTTTTAAAAAAGGGAGGATAGAAGATCCTGCAAATTACAGGCCTATCAGTCTGCTAAACATAATTAGCAAGCTTTATGCTAGACATCTTCATGGAAAACTCAAGGATTGGCTGGATCAGGGAAATTTGATAGCGGATGAGCAGGCTGGCTTCAGAGAAGGTAGAGGAACGATTGAACAATATTTGGTTCTTCAGCATCTGATTGAAAAATATTGCACCAACAAGATAACATCATTGTATGCTGCCTTTATAGACCTAAAGGCAGCTTTTGGCTCTATATCTAGGACCAAGTTGTGGGAGAAGCTGGATGCTGCTTCAATAGTAGGCTCCTCCATTTAATTCATGATCTTTATTCTAATATGGTCCTTAAGGTCAGATGTAACAGGCCTAGATCCCTTTCAAAGCCAATTAAAGTACAAAACGGGGTGAAACAGGGCTGTATTTTGGCTCCTTTACTTTTCAATTTTTATATTAATGATATGGTAAGATGTCTAAATCATCCAGACTTTCACCCCCGCAATTAGGGGACTGAAGTATTGCCTTGCTGCTTTATGCAGACGATGCGGTTATACTCTCCAGGAAAACCTATAGGCCTTAGCAGAGCTTTGAGAACTCTAGCCCAATACTGTACCAATAATCAGCTGGAAATAAATTATCAGAAAACCAAGATCATGGCCTTCGCCAAAAGGCCGAAATTCCGTATCTGGGATATAAACAGACACAGAATAGAGCAGGCGACTAGCTTCAAGTATTTAGGTGTAGTTATGCATGCTACGGGATCAAGGAATGTGATTATGTGGCTGATTCTGGACAAAGATCAGCTAATGCTATCCTAAAATTCTTCTGGCTCAAAGGAGGGCGCTATGTACCAGCAGCCCTTAAACTCTTCCAGGCTAAGCCGTTAGCCCAGCTCCTTTATGGGTCCTTTGTCGGCTCCCCAACTGCAAATATTACATCCCTGGAAAGAGTCCAATCAAAATTTATCAGAGCGGCCCTCCAAATGTCCAGGTATGTGTTAAATGCTTACCTTTGAAAGTAGGTATGATAAAGGTTGAGGCAAGAGTTCGCCTAGTTTCCCTGTACCTTTGGCTAAAGCTCAAGTATTATCCTCAAGGTCTAGCGCCACTTATCTTCCAAGACAATTTCCAATCTTCTTGGAAAAAGGACATTGAACTTAGTCTCTCAAAGCTAGGATTTTCCATGACTTTGATTTTGAGGATGGAATATGAACAGGCAAAATTGGCCTTGAAGCAAAGGACAAAAGATATAGAGCGGCAAGTGGATTTAGGGAATCGATCACCAGTGTATAGTAAATTTATCGTCACTGCTGCTAACTACCTTGCTGAGCTTGACATTCCTAGTCATCGGAAAGCTTTTTCTTTAGCTCGAAGCCATGCTCTCCCCTCTGCAGTCCTGGATGGCAGATATAAAAAAATCCTGTTAGTGGAAAGGCGGTGCGCTTATGAGATTGGAGAGGTAGAAACCACAGATCATGTTCTTTTTCATTGTCTTCTTTATGAAGAGCTCCGGAGCAAATTAATCTCACCCTTGATCAACAAATATCCTGGGCGTAAAGATACAGACTATTTGCAAATGCTACTTAAAGATGAACAGCCAATTGTCACATCGCAGGTAGCTCGGTTCTGTACAGCTGCAGTGAAGATCCGTCAGATTATGATTGGAAAATTGTAGTAGTATATCCCTTGTAATAACTCTTGTCATATACATATCATACCTTATATTTATTCTTATGCATGTCTACATTGAACTAAATATCAGCTATTATAATATAAATTAATAAGATTGCATTTAATTTTGATTAAGGAGCTCATTCAGATTATGATATAAATGTATTTTAATATTAACCGAAAATTGTAATCTCAAATCTATTTTATTTTAGTTGGGTTATCACCTTTTAGATCCAAAGAGTATATTTTTATAGCATTGCCGCTTATACTGGTTGGTGACCGTAATAAATTTTAAATAAATTTTAAAAAATCAACAGTACGTATACTGTACATGTAAAATAAGGTCTGGCACGTTCACTCTATAGATCACGTTGGATATTTCACAGCTGCAGCCAACATGTTTGTTTCTTTGGCAGAAGTATATTTAATCTCAATTTTGGGGAGTGAGAATCTATATCATACATTGGTTATGGCCTAGAGTGGGTAGATTTGAAGGAGTCGTCTCCAGTTCACGTCAGCTGAGTTGAATCTAAAAAGATGTTTAAGGCTTCAGCTGAAGGGTTGGCCATTCTTTGCTCATAATGGTAGGGTATATGGAATCTGTCTTTGCTGTAAAATTGATATTTGGTTATTGGCTTCAAGTTTCAGATTCACAGTTTCCATATTTACTGTACATTCAGATATGTATTTCTTTCATTTGTCTGATTTTTAAATGCTCTTAAACTGTTTATTTCTGCAAAGATTTGTTTCTACGCAAAGGTATTTATTTGGGGGATTTCTTAACATTTTTAGAATAGTTATTTGGCTGCTCCTTCCTTTAAGATCTTGGCAATATTTTGGTTGCTGAAAGAAGGAAGTTGCTTGCAAGTCTTAAATGAAAAAATGCATTGCTTGTACTTTGCTTTGTTTCAATAAGGCTGAGATACTAATCTACTAATTTACCTACACCTCCAAAAATATGCAAATTCACACACATACATGGGGGTAGATGGAAAAGCAAAAAGCATCAGAAATGTTCCCACATGTTTGTTATGTTAATTTTTACAGAGACAATTAACAGTACTAGCACTACATTAATTCTTCCAAAGTACAGTACATTACTTATGAGCAAGATTAATTCCTTGGTGAAATAGGTTATGGCATTTCACCATGCATTTAGAACAGAAGAGAGCATGTTATAGAGACATACTTAGCAAAATACCTAAAGGCCACCCTTTCCTCCAGGCAGACAGGCCCACAAACATTTAACATTTTAAAACATTTAAATCTGCACCAAAATGATGTGGGGATGAAGGGAAGCCCTCTGAGGTCCCTTCCAAGCCTATGTTTCTACGGTAAGTAATTCTCAATCTTGGGAACTTTAAGATGTGTGGACTTCAACTCCCAGAGCTGGCTGGGGAATTCTGGGAGTTGAAGTCCACACATCTTAAAGTTCCCAAGGTTGAGAAACATTGTTCTACGGTAAGTAATTCTCAAGTCGAACTGAACTGGGCCACCACCTGAGCTAGTAAGACTTTGGATGCAATGAATTGGATTTCAGAAATCCAGATGGAAGCCTGAAATAGAATACGAAAATGGTGTAGACAAAATATCCCTAATATCTGCTCCAAAACTCTTTCAGGGTGGCTGCAGCTGGGAGAAACAATTTGCAAAAGAACACTGAAAATACCAGAACAGCATGTGATACATTATGGCAACTCCAACATCTCCCATCTCCCATTTTGGGGGAGCCCTTAAATCATCTCCTGTTGGAAGCCATAGTTACCAGTCACTAAGCTATACCTTCGTATCTCCCCAACTCCTCATTTTTCTTTAATGAAGAACTTGGAGAGGATTTAAAAAATACCCATTGACTAGGAAGTAAAGCCCATTTTGCTTTCAACAAGGTCTACTTTGTTTAGGAATTGATATTTGATGTGATCTGCATGGGTTTGGTTGATGCTCTGGCTGAATTGGATGCACACTTAATATCTTTAATATTAAGATAATGTACATAGTCTCCTCAGGGTTGTATACATGAAGAGAGGGCTGGAAGAAGTGTGAGCCTGAATTGAAGAATGTTGGTGAAGAATAATTTGAAGCATGTAGAATTACTCTTTTTCAGCCAAATTCCCAGACATATGTTACAAACATAGAGCTAGAAAATATCACCCAGAGAGCACCATCTGTTTTGAATAGAGTGCCGTGGCATTTCTAGTAGCTTTTGTTTATGTGTTGAAAATACACTGAGACCATAACTTATGCAACTGGAAATAGCTATCATGAGCTAGTAGGTACTAGTTATTATAATATCACTTAGTTATGATCATATACTTAATTGTGTTCTGTCTGCAATCATTTTATATTTTTGGATATTAAATGAACTTTTAAAGTATAGCAAATAAAGTGAAATTTCTAATTTGTGCCTCCTGTGGGACATACAATGTAAGCAAATGATCAAGAAGATTTAACTAACCAAGATGGAATATACTCCTACATGCATGTGATATATCACACGTTAAACTTTTTTTTTTTAAGCATTGCAAATTATTTTTTTACATACATGTTATGGAGATGGTCAGGATTTTTTTTTTGCTGTCTTCATTTTTAAACAAACTATCACCCTTTCTTAATAATACATAGGTTAGAATGTTGTTATTCATTATTTTCAGTTTTCTTAAATTTACAGCACAGTTCTCAGCTTAAAAAATGTTAAAACATGTATAAGCATGCATATCCTTTAAAATATGTATAAATATGCATCTATTTGGTACAATACCAACAAAAAGCCCATTTAAAGACATAGTATATTAAAATACTACACATTTTATTGGGAATTTTTTATTAGAAAATGGATTGATACAGAAATGGAATAGAACAGATTTATCAAGGAATACAGATGAAACTGATATAAGCTAAAATAATGTGATCCATATTTATTCTTAGGTAACAAAACAATCCTCAATATAACATATACAGATTTGCTTTCCTCACTTTAACAAATGCAGAAAGAAGATGAATCGATATTTTCCATGAAAGCCTAACAATCTTTAAGTACAGTCAAAGACATACTTTTCAGAAGATTAAGAGACAACGGGGCTATTGGGAAACTCAGATTGCTGGTGTATATTGTATGATGTCATAGACACATTGCCGATCACTATGGAAATACATGTGCAACCAATTAAGACAGATGGAACGTTCCGAAATGGAAAGCATGAACAACACACACCAACTACAGGATTCAGGGTCAACTACAGCCAATAAATTTGGCTGATGTAATTTAACCAAATTATTCTTGATTGTCACTTACTTGCTTTTGAGAGACCTTGAGTGATTTGCCTGATTAGAATGCACACTTGTATACTAAATATTAGGAAATTAAAAGTCTGGCTGGAAGAGACAGTGAGTGCCAAAGAATGGTTGTTATTAAGGCCACATTTTAATGTTTTTGTATTTTTATTCAGCTCATGGAGAACAGTACATTAAATCCAGCCAAAGTAGGAGAAAATGTTCCATCCAGATTAATGTGTCATACATACTTTAATGTACTAAGGGCAACAAAACATATTTGTTGCAATTCTATGCACATTTGCCTGGGATAAATGTGTTTCTTAAAATAAAATGGGGTTTATATATGAGTAAATATATACAATTTCCCCCCACCCCCCAACCTGGCTTCTTCTAGATATTCATTCATTCATTCATTCATTCATTCATTCATTCATTCATTCATTCATTCATTCAATTTGTATAACCGCCCATCTCAGACCAGTCACTCTGGGCGGCTAACAACAATAAAAACGTCAACATTTAAACGATACAAAAAAATTAAATATAAATATAAATGCAGCCAAGAGATCTTAAAAAACCATCAGTATCAGCACAACCATGAAACGGGGCCCTTCACATGGTTGGGGCCCAGACATGGTGGGACAACTACCCCCAGGAGCCATATTGGATAGGATCTGGATACTACTGTCTCAAGGTATCTTGAACAGACCCAGTTGGGGAAGGCTAATTTATGTTTGCGCTGTTTGTGAGGAGGGAGATATGAATACTATATATTCTTTTTTCCTAAGAAATTGCTATTCAGATAATGCTAAGAAACACATATTCTTAGTTGATCTCAAATATTCAGCCAAGGCTATATCTGTATTCCTTTGTATTTAAACAATCACTCCCCAAATGCCTGGAGACACTTTCATGCTTTTTCATGAGCATTCCCACCATTGGTCTTTCCTCTGCACAGGATTGTTCATTAGTCAACCAGAGCTCCTCCTGCTGACCCAAGGGGAATGTAAACATTGACATCTAGGTTGCACTGCACAGTCTCATTGGATTTTCTGGCCAAGGCAAAAAAGTAGCCAGTGAAATGGTTGCAAGATGTTATGATGATTTGACTTCTACGCTGCAGTTGAAATGAAGTTCAGGGCAAAGGATCATGGCATCTTGACTTCTACAGGTCTGTGTGCGCGTGTGTGTATCTATGTGGTGGAGGTGGTGGTAGAAAGCCAAGGAACCAGAAGGCAGAATGAGGTGAGACTTCCCACCAAAGGGAACCAATCTGCCATGTGCCTCAGATCGTATT
This sequence comes from Python bivittatus, assembly GCF_059951505.1. Lineage (NCBI taxonomy): Eukaryota > Metazoa > Chordata > Lepidosauria > Squamata > Pythonidae > Python > Python bivittatus. The sequence continues at coordinate 13,799,530 of NW_028277040.1, forward strand.
GCTGCAGAACTGATCTCACAGATGCTACGCTACATTGATCTTAGCCCAAAGGCCAAGAAGCGATCTCACAGTATTTCCTTCGAGGCTGCAGCTAAGCCAGAAGTGAATCAATTCAGTTGCAGAAGGACTATAGAAGCTTCCTGATTTCATGGGATTATTGATGCAGGGCTAATGCCAGTTGGACTCAAAAGAGAGCAGGAGTAATTAAAATGAATTCGATAGATACTGAAATATCACCAGGCTGGGTATTTAGGCCACACTTGCATAGGTACTGACAAAGATAAGTTAAGCAGTTTGGAGAAGAACTGGCTCTACTATCCACGGTGTGAAATGAGCAAGGTGGCAACTTAAGAATTGGTGTGGATAGACCAAAATGAGAATTTGCACCTGAATGTTTCAGCAGCGGCATACTCAACAAACCACAATTACACCAAAATGATATCTGTCATATAGTGAAGTAATTGGGCAAATGACACAACTGCATACTTGCATCAGGATGTCTGATGCAAGTATATAAGTTGTGGCATTTGCATTATTATGGAATTGTGCAAATAATTTTTGCTCCCCTTGTCCCCATGGATACCCATTCTAAAAGTGTTGGAAGATATAATTTGTACTTGGGTAGCAAAATAATTTGAACTAGCACTGCCTGGATTGCAAACAAATTTGAAGGAAAAGAGCTAATCACAATTTGACATTTTGCCACTTAACTGGGATAATTGCCTAACATTTGGCCATTGCTCTAACACTGAACTTGATTCTCTTGTTTTGGGAGTCAATTGAAGTACCCTCTTATGTATAAAACCCAGGTTGGACCTCACATCCACTTATTGTCTTCCCCCATTTAACTTTTGAGCTTACTATTCCTTCCACTTTGAATAAAAAGAGCTATTAAAGGAGCAATTCCAGAACTTTTGCAAAGTAGTTATTATTCGAATTAAATACCATGCTTTTGATCAGATATAATTCTCTTCTGAAAGATCAGACAGATACATAACAATCAATGATTGGTTATGTTTCACCAGATCTGCCATAGATTAATTCTAGTCTTTTTTTTTTTTTTGCCTTTTAGTCAGTTTTGACTCCTGGCGATTGCCTGGGCTAGTCCCTGGAGTTTTCTTGGCAAGATTTCAGAAGTGGCTTCCCATTGTCTGTTCCTAGGGCTGAGAGAAAGTGACTCTCCCAAGGTCACTCAGCACTTTGTGCCTAAGGCAGGACTAGAATTCCTCATTTCCTGGTTTCTAGCCTGGTGTCTTAACCACTACATCAAACTGGCTCTTGGCAAATTCTAGTCTAGCTCAAGGTATATTCATTGTTATTATGCTTACTTTTTAAAAATGAACATTTATACCTCAGTGAATATCAAAACATTCTCACACAACAACCCAGTTTTGGTTTTCATCAATGCTTGATGTATTAATTTTGTTTTGCTGCCCTAATCTTCTTTCAATAATTCACTCATGTTCCATTCTGGATGCATATTAGTTCCAGCACTGTTTAATTTTTACATACATTCACTGTGGCCTTTTTAAGCAGCCTAGACTTCCATCCTCCTAAACTGGCCCAAGGGCATATTAATTTACGGTGATATGCTGATGATATGGTAGCTTTGTCCTGATGTCTACTGGCCTTTAAAGAGCCTTGTGTGATCTTCTTGCTTTGCCGCAATAACAAAGAACCAGTTTTCCCACGGTCCCAAGTTACAGAACTGGGAAATAGGAGGGCACATTGAATAAGTCAAAACTTTTAAATACCTAGGCGTGGTTTTCGAAGCCTTTGGAGTCTGAAATGCCAATCAGGGCCATGTATCCCACAGGGCACAGAGATTGGCCTTAGCTTTACAAGCTTTCTATTTTAATCAAGGCACACTGTTTATTCCAATGCTGTTAAGTTATTTAGAGCTAAGGTTCATTCCCAGTTAGTGCATGAAGCTCAATTAGGCCCATACAGTGAGATGGCAATATTAAAGAAAGTCTAATTTCTCAAATTTTTGAGAAACATTTTCCAGGTCTCTAGCTGTGTCTGAAATATGGTGCTTCAATGAGGAGCAGGAGTCACTATAGTTGAATCTGTCCCATGGATTATTATCTTTAACTTTTAATTATTAGATAATCCATTTGGATTGGCCCCTTTAATTATAGTAGATAATTTTGACTCTACCTGGGAAGATGCTATTTTCAGGAAATTACACATCTATGGCTTTTCTTGGGATGCTCTTTTGCTAATGGGGTTGGAGCAAGCCGACCCAATGTTGAATGAAATGATTTTAGACACAGAAGGGCAATTGGATTATGCAATTTATTAACTACCAATTTACAAAATACAGAGCAGCCAATGATCTGGACAAGAATATGTTTCAAAATTCAGAAGACCATTATTTTTGGCTTGTTTTAACATTCTCCCCACACCAGTGTGGGAAAGGAAGTACAGAAACATCTCCTTTGCTGAATGATGGTGCCCTGTGATGCAGGTACAGTAGAAATGTGATTTGTTATCTGGCCACTTCTACAGAGATGTTTATTTTCACTTTTCTCTAAATTCCCAGAGTATTCTGACTTATTTTACTCAAATTGCCTATAAAACAACCAAGACAATTCTGTGTCCCTGTTAGCCCATCAAGGTAGGCCAGTCTAGGTCAATGTCATGTAGGTCAGTGCTATGTTACTGTAAAGCTATAGTAACAGAATCTTGCAAGTCTGAATATGCTTCCCCCCCTCCCACAAGCTTGTGCGAGCTGGGGAGGGGTTTGCCTGAGATATTTACTCATGTTACTTTCTTGGCCTGGGCTCAGGCCCCTTTTATCTGACCGTTGCCTTGGTAGTGGCTCTTCCTCCTGTCCTTCAAGGCCATTCCCTCTATAGTCCCTAAACTTTGTTAAGTGTAAACTCTGCCCTGCTATGAGTATGTTAACCCTTATCCATGTTTTACTATAGTGGCCTTTTCTTTTTTGTAAATAAAGTATATTCTATTCTTTCTAATAAAGTCTATTCATGTCCCATTCTGGATCTAGGGTTGATCTGCTCTCCATGAACTGTAGTCTCTGAGACCTGCCTGAGTGGTAAATTATGTCCCTCTTTGATTCATATTATGAGCACTACAAACCCCAAAATGCAGCATACCTTAACATAAAAATCCTCAAATTCCAAAGGCCATTAGAAAGTGAGAGAACTCTTGTGAGCACAGCATGGAAGGAATATGATCTACAGGCTGAAGTTTATTAGATACAGCTGCAGTTCTATGGATAACAATGTGCAGAGCTTGAAAGAAAGATTCCAGATCTTGGGCCACTACCCTCTCTCATTTCTCTCTGTAGGAAGTTTTGTGAACTGGATTTTGAAGAGTATTCTTCAGTGTATTATGTGTGGGCATTTCATTTCTTTTCTGGCACAATTTGAGGTGATAAAAATGATGCCAGGATTCTACATATATCCAGTGGGTTGCTGATCTCTGTAATATAATATATGAAATTTTATTGTGTAGTCCAAGACCAGAGTACTAGAAATTATAATTAACTTCATTAGACATCTGAAGATTATTAAGCTCTTTACTCCATTTTCAGTATCCAGTATGTGAAAAGCAGACTATACATTTTTAAATGTTGAAATGTTTTTCATTTAATAGACTTAATTTACATGTCTAGAGATGACTATTTTTTTCTTGTTCTTCATTTTATACTTCATTAAGCTTCTTCTTTAATGCCCACAAAGGCCACACATCTGCCTTATCATAGGCTTGCTTATGCAGGTTAGGAGAACAAGCCAGAAATTACAATGCTTATATTCCGGAGTGATCGTTAAAGACACCATGCAGTTTTCCTCAGATGCATGTGTAATTTGTAAGCAAATTGCTTTTAATTGCCTATAAATAAGGCATCAATTATCTTGTTTGGTACTAGATGTTGATTATAAAATGCTGTGCTAATATATTCATTTTAACTTGTTGAAGAATATGTCTTGTGAGGGAGCAAGTTAATGAGGCAATATCGGAAAAGGATGGCTCTTAATTTTGATGATCCGGCATTAGCAGGTGTCATACTCTTTTCACTTAATTGTTTCTCTTTTACTATAATGTGAAGAATGGGAAGTATCTGCACTTCCTTTCCTTTGTGTTAGTAGGTAATGTTATGAAGAAACTTCCACACCCAGTCCTAAAGTGAGAAGAATGTACAAAACAGAAAGAAACTACAATGTAATAGAACAGGAAGCAAAAGGTAGACTAGCCAGGAAGTGAAAGATTGGAATGCAGCCAGAAAATGAGAGGATAGATGGCAAGAAGCCTGACAGACAAGAGCAAAATCAAGGGGTGGCCCCAGCAAAAATCCAAACCCAGTTTGCACTGTAAGGGCCAACTTTACTGGCATAGTGCTGGCAACAGGCTGTGTGGGAGATCGAGGCTATCAGGAAGGAGGGGGTGCATTCCAGAAGGGGAAAGGAGGCAAAAGGCAACACAGTCTGCAGTGGGAGTGTGAGAAGAGTAAGAGATTCGGGATAGCCACTTCCTGGAATCTCCCAGGGTATATCCACTAGTTGCTGTAGTATAGATTTAGTTTGGCAAGATTCTGTCTATAAGGTGCAAGCAAATAAAGGAACTGAACTTGACTGGGCTGTTTCATCATTGTTCTTGGGCTGGGCCTGACAGGCTGTTGCCTGATATCAATCTTTCATTATTTGTCCTGAGTCCCTCTAGACTAGTCTGACATTGTGACTGCCCATCTGCTCTGAGGCCATGGAATTAAGCTGAGTGGCAGCTCCATACCCATAATCCTCATTGGGTTGATGTAAATATGGAAGATATGGGAGAGATGTTGAATAAATGGTAGATGAAGTTCCATGGCTGTGCCTCTGAGGAAAGAGATGATGGATAGCAAATGAGTCTTTCTAGACCTTTAACCTTCAGCAGGTGCCCAGTTATCTTCACCCCGATCCCTGCCCTGCTAACCTGAAAGCATATATTGGCCAGGCTACATTAGAGGGTTTGATGGGCTGTGTGGGTTTTAGGAAGACAATATAACTGGGGTTTGCTTACTTGTTTGACAAGCTCTGAATTGCTCATCAGTGGACAGAGGAAGATTCCTTTTTTGAGTAGCTAATATAGCTAGCTAATAGTTCTCAACCTTTTTATATACAGCTAGTACTCAACAAGCTAGTATGTTAGTTTTATTTGGGTGTATGGAATATTTCTTGCATCTATTGCCATATTAGGAGATTGGAACCGAATGTTTGTCTGTGCTTCAGCTGTATGAAATGGAGGTCATCCAGCATTAACTTTACGTCTCAGGACAAATTTGCGCATCATATCAGAAAAGTGAATGATCAGAAAAATGAATTATCTGCTGATATGATATTAATGAATGGTTCCGCTAAAAGAGTTTAATAGTGATTTATTGAAGGGGAATTTCCAAGACAATATGACAATGGAAATTGCCGAACTCTTCACTTTTAATGTAAAAAATGGCTTTTTCTGTCATGAAATAATACATTTTCATTTTTGGAAATCTGCAGAATATTCCATGAAGAAAACAGTTTAACAATGTTTAATATATGAGGGTTATACTTAAAATTGTAATAGTGCTTGTCATATTAACTTTGGTCCACCATCATTCATCTTATACATTTAACAATACAATAATGTAGAAGACAGTATTATTCATAAAATATTAATTATCCTGGAAAGTATAGAGTATGCTGTTGGGGGGAGGGGAGTCCTCATGTTAATCATCTTAACTAAGGTAACTATATTCAAGCAAAAGTTTTCTGTGGAGAATTGGGCTATCTAACGGGTAATGGGATGATTCTACTATTTGGAACAGATGTTGACTGGTGTACCATAGGAAGATCTTCCTGAAGGACAAGATTAGGGGCACCATGTATTCTATCCCTGACCCCTTGCTCTAGTGGTTAAAGTTCTGGATTAGAAACCAGGAGACTATAACTTTTAGTCCTCTCTTAAGCATGGAAGCTGGCTGCATGACTTAGGGGAGTCACTCTCTCTCAGCCCAGCCCACCTCACAGAGTTGTTGTTGTGGAGAAAATAGGAAATGGAAACATTATGTATACTATCTTCAGTTCAAAATAAAGGAATAATAATAATAATAATAATAATAATAATAATAATAATAATAATGCTTGCTGCCCTCAGGTGTGATGGTGGATGCTGTCTGTAACCAATAGTGAGATAAGATGCACCTGCAAATCCAGTCATCATCTATTTTTAGAACTGAATAAACAACCATCTTGCTCTTTACTTCTGCTGGGAAATGTGATGTGTTTGTTATAAGTTGTACTGTATCTATGTATGTGGCCCTGTTCATAGCACAAAAGCATATAAGATTGGATGAATTTCCTCTCGGAAAGGAATCCAATCAATTTTCTACCAGAAGATTGCAGTCTCTTTCTTTACGCATGTAAGTAGGCCAGTAGTTGTATCTTTTATGAAAGAATTTAAAAAGGGAAGATGAAAACTAATGCAAACTAATATAAAGTAAGAAAAAGAAAAGAAAAAGAAAGAAATCAAAGAGAAAGCTAAAAGTACAAGGAAGGAAAAAAAATAAAGGAAAAAAGAAAAGAAAGAAAAAAGATACAAAGAAATAGCTTCTGATCTTCTTTACAGCAGTTATAAGTACAATTATAAATTAACCTCTTACTGTATGGTTACAACATAACTCTCTTCTTTCTATAATCTATCCTGTCTAATGATCAAAACCATAAATCATGTTTATTTTTTTTGTTTTACGCAAAAAGTCCATAAGGGGTTTCCAGTCAGCAATAAATGTAAATAATTGTCTTTTCTCTGATCAAAGAAATCAATTTAGCCATCTCAGCAAGTTCCATCGTCTTCACCAACCATTCCTCCATTGTGGATAGTGCCAAATCTTCCCATTTTTGTGCATACAATAATCTCTCTGCAGTTATCATATACAAAAATAAAGTTTTATGACTTTTTTCCAACTGTTTGTCCATCAAACCCAAAAGAAAAATCTTTCGTCTCAATTGTATATTAATCTTTAAAAACCTCTGAATCAGTGTGTGTATTTGAATCCAAAATTTTCTAACTTTTTTACACATCCACCAAGCATGATAAAATGTTCCTTCTTGTTGTTCACATCTCCAACATGAATTTGAAGTGCCTTTATATATTCTAGACAATTTCTCTAATACCAATGTTACATCATTTTATAAAAATTCTCTTTAAGGTTATAACATAATGTAAATTTCAATCCTTTCAACAACACATTTTTCCATTGTTCCATTATAACCAAAAATTTTAGCCCACTTCATCTTACATTCTTTCACTTTCTTCTTCTGTTTCAAATTTCAAAGTTTATACTTTTTAGCAATTACATGCTCATCATTTGTACACAATTCTATTTCAAACTTATTCTGAACAATGTTCAAAACCATAAACTCTTTTGTCTACTTTAAATCTTTCCAGTAACTGTAAATAAGATAACCATTGTCCCTCTGCCACCAGTTCTTCTCTTGATTTTATTTTGTATTCCCTTTGACAAAATTCTAGTATCTCATGATAAGTTACCCCTTTGTGTTTGCCTATTATTTCTCATCTATAAAATGCTTCTTGTGCTGAGAGCAACAAGAGTATTTTTGGGCACAACCTGGGTTTGTATCTATTCCATATTCTCAGTATGGCAAGTCTATATCAATGTGTAATTGTATCAATGTGGCTGGGTGAGATACTTGCTGTTTTTCCCTTGTGTCCAAGAAGTTGTTTTATCTTCTCCCACCTATAATACTCTGCATTCATGATTTATTTCTTTAACATGCAACCTTAAGTTGGAAGGAAAAAGCATTTTCTTCTGTTTCTCACCTGCTATAGAACAATCTATATTTCTGATAGACTCTTGTAATTTCTTCATCTGCTTCCATCTTTTCCATAATGGTTGCTTTTGGCTCTGCATTGAATGGGGTATGTGGGTGCTTATGTGTAGGAAGCTGAGCTTAAGCTGTAGGATAAAAATATATAGTGTTTTCACAGATACCTGAACATACCTTTCATAGCAAGTGAAACAAAGCTCTTGAGTAAATTTGGGAAAGTTTGACTATTCTCCCAATATAAAGCCAGTTGGTTATATTTAGATAAAAATTCACTGGCGTATTCCTTAGTTTTCAGACAACATTTGACTAGAATTAGATAAAATAATGCTATTTTCAAACAATTTGAAAAGTTTACTTGAACTTATTAAAATAATTATACATTTTTTTAAAGATGGTGAGATAGTTACTTTTAATTCTCTTGGGAGCATCCCTGAAAAAATGATGAAGTCATATACGCTCTGAGAATGTTGAAAAATGTAAGGCTGTAGGTACAGGTGGTACAGCTGGAGAAATGTTAAAATACAGATGTGATTTGCTTGTGAAAGGTCTGTGTATGAGAGGTGATAATGAGCAAAATTTGAAAAAAAACAGTTCAGGTTTATGCCAGACAGGGGGTGTGCTGGTCAGATATTTGTTCTTTTGCAGGTCCTTGAGAATTTTATGAATGTGAGAAAGACAGTTTATTGTACATGTATTGATTTAGGAGTGATATAATAAAGTGACTAGGCTTGTTTGTCAAATTTTTGTGCGAATGTGGAGCTGAAGGTTGCTGAATGTGATAAGAGCAGTATATGATGGAAGTAAGGCATGTGTGAAAATAATGACATTCTTAGTGAATGCTTCAGAACTGAGCAGGGAGTAAGACAAGGATGTGTGATGGTTGTTTATACATAAATGAATAAGGAATGCTTTTGGTGATGTTACAGATGGGTTGGTAGGGGATACGAATGTGTACATTTTTTCCCTTTGCAGATGATGCTGTGATGTTGGCTGAGAACCTGAATTATTTGCAGTAAATGTTAGATTGTAAGATGGAATAAGGAGTATGGATCTGAAAATTGTATTGAAATTTGCAAGTTGTACCTAAATGCTGAAAATTTAGAAGAAGTAGATGAATTTATACACTTTGGTAAAATGTTTACTAAAGATGGGATGGTGTGGGATCTGCTGTAATGAATGAAAGCTGAAAGTTGCAAAAATGGCATTTTTGTTATATGGAATTGAGAATTTCGTATGTCAGGAGAAACATAAAAGTAGTTACATGCAGTGGGAATGGGGTACTTGAGAAGGTTGGGTGGTAAAACAAAAGGAGATAGGATTTAGAATGAATGAATGAATGAATGAATGAATGAATGAATGAATGATTGAATGAATGAATGAATGCTGAATCAATACAAAACAGAGTATCAAATAAGCATGTTGGAATGGTTTGATCATATAGAAAGAAGGAGTGAGGATGCAATTGCCAAAGAAATATTTGAAGGAAGAGTAAATGATTTAGAGGAAAGAAAAGATCCTGATTGGATGGAGTTGATCAGATCCTCAGAAAAAGAGAGGTAAAAAGTTTAAAGCAGAGTTCCTCAACCTTGGCAACTTTAAGATGGGTGGACTTCAACTCCCAGAATTCCCCAGCCAGCCTGGTTTAAAGAACCCAAGGCAGTGGATGAATCATATGGATATGGTGGAAACAAGAATGGTTTGCAAGGAAAGAAATATGGAGAAGTATAGTGAATGGTGTTAGTGTAAACTAGTTTTAACTATTTTTTATTATCTGTTTCTTATTTCATGCCTTTAATACTGCCTTACTAATAATGCTAATAGATGTGATAGGTATCTATATATGTATGAGGATTGAAGGCACTGAGTAAGTAGCATAATTGAAGAGCTGTACAAATAATTACAAATTTAAGGGAAACTCTGCTCTTTAGATCTAATTAGTAATATATCGATTTCAGTAGAGTAATTTGTTTTATATTGTGTCCATCATCAAAGCAATGTTACTTTACAAGTTTGGAAGGAGAGTATATGTTTTACTTCCAGTTCCAGTTGTTACACGGTAGGAAGGAATTAACTATTCCAGTTCCAGGAACACCAAATTGTCTTAGGTTTGTAACATAAAGGAAGTTTGGGTATGGTATATATGGTATCTTAATTGCTGACATCTCCTATTTCTCCTGATTTTATTAGCAGAATATCTACTCTAATTTTGTATCAGGCTGGGGAACTTCATAGGTTCATTCTGCCCGCCCTCCCATTTCCTGACACAGCTCAGTTGTTTTACCATTGAAGTGTTGAACTGTTGTAATGATAGGTGGGTGGTTGCTTTAGTGTAATGCATTTAAAGGGTTACCTCAGCACTTCCTTATGGGGATAGTAGGATGGAAGTGTGAAAGGACAAGAGACAGGAAAAAGAGGAAACAAAGAAAAAGGAAGAAAGGGAAACAGTATAAATGAAAGAGACTGGTGGCCCTTATGAAAAAGAATGCTGTCATTCTGTAAATAAGCAGAGTTTTGTTGATGTTTTACTAAACAGAAGCAACATGTCTTATCTAATTCTTCATATAATGATATTTAAATTAAAAAAAACTTTGAGTTACTAATTATTATAATTAATTTGCCTTTTGAGTAAATGAGATGCAGAGTATGATATCCCTCTCCACTCCCTAAGTCCATGCAACTAAGAAAGGAACTAATGAGAGGGGAGATGCTACTGAATTAACTGAACAACTGAGTATGTATTAATGCACTGAACTTCTTAATAAAATCCTAATTTGATAAACTTCTTACATATAAAATATTGAAATAGTTTAGATATAACCTTATTAGTCCATCACCAATCAGTTTATTCCAATTATAAGCCGATGCCAATGTTTAAATTTCATACAATCAGTCTGCTGGGTTAAATCCAGGAACTGTCTAAGCAGCTTTCTTATAATAATTCAGCATTTATTATTTTATTCACAAAGAAATTTTATAACTTAATGACTTAGTTTTAAAGATTTAATTGTTTTTAGTATTTTAGTATTCTAAGGGTTAGGATTAGGTTAGTGTCTGTATTTTTAGTGTGCTTTAGTTTACTCAACTTTTTAACCTGGACTTTGTAAAGCCTTTTATAAAACTGTATGTAGTTCTGGTTAGTGACAGTATAAGAACTAAAAAAGGTATTATTCTGAGGTGGTGGCAGCTTGATTTTCAACTTTATTTATTTATTTATTTATTCAATTATATTAATTTCTTTAAACTTAACAGAAATTATGCCATTTCTAATCAAATAAATTAAGGTTTGCCACACCTAGTAACTACTTTTATGGAATAATGTATTTCTTTTTCAAATGTGTTCAGTATTCCACAGAAAAATATAGCAATAAAATTTTTATACTGCATATTGCAGTTGGTAATTTGACCTAGCACTGAATGTGCTGCAAATCAAATACGATTCAGTTTGGCTGATTTCTGCTAGCTATTTTGAAGTTTGGGCATTTGGTACAGATGTCTTTTTAATATTATGTAGGGGCCACTTTACCTATCTAAATTTAATGTTTATCACACAGATATACATGGATGCCACACGTGTCTGTGTATATGAAAAGAGGACACACAAACCTGTGTTGCAGTTGCAATTCAGTGGCTGAGTGCATATTTGCATGTAGAATGTCTCAGTACCTGTGCATCAAGTCAGTGTAGAGACTGATTATAGAGCCTATTAATATTTTATTTTTATTTTCCACCTTCTCTCTCTCACGCATGCTCCCTTTTGCCATAAACTGAATTTACCCCTCCCCAAAAATTTACCCCTCCCCTATATTCTTAAGAATATAGCCAGAAAATCATTCTTCTGCTTTACTTTCTGTTTAAGTCAAGTGGTAGATGTTACGGGGACTATAAAATATTTTACAGGGAAAAATGATGCCCTGTCAAAGCACAATGCAAAGTCAAGATGATGATGATGATGATGATGATGATGAAGAAGAAGAAGAAGAAGAAGAAGAAGAAGAAGAAGAAGAAGAAGAAGAAGAAGAAGAAGAAGAAGAAGAAGAAGAAGAAGAAGAAGAAGAAGAAGAAGAATTAGTAGCACTGCCCAGCTTGGGAGTCAATTTGATCCAGAGTTTAAGATGCTGGGCTAGAAACTAGGAGACCAAGAGTTTTTGTCCTGCCTTAAGTATGGAAGCCAAGTGAGTGACTTTGGGCCAATCATTCTCTATCAGCCCCAGGAAGAAGGCAGAGGCAAATCATTTTCAAAAATGTTGCCAGGAATCTGCATGGACTTGTCCGTGTTGTTGCCAGCAGTTAAAACTGACTTGGAGACACACACACACACACACTTTGCCCAGCTTAGGTGTTGTTTTGTTTCAGTAGTCTGAAGTAGCAAAACTCTTTTACGTTGCTAGTATTAGGAACTGAGAACAGCAAATAACCCTCAGATTTTGCAAGACCACTCTCATAATTTACTCTAGCTCTGCAACTGATTGTAAGTTTCCCCTCAGCATCCATTCTGACCCACCAAGCTTTGCACTGACACAGATATTTGCACTGCTTGGGGAAAAGAAGCATACTTAAAACAAAACTTTATCTGACTAAATAGAGTCTGATGCAAGTATTGACTTTTATTCCTGCCATGGAATATCAAGGTCATGGGGGGCGGGGCGGGAAAGTCAGTCCAATCTCACCTACCCATGTTTGCTCAAAGTCAACTGATGACGGGTTTTGAATCTGCAGGTATTTTACTTTATCTATTGTATGCTATAGAGTTAGCTAATTAACTTTGAAAGCAACTACAGTAATAACTGGCTTTGATTTTAATTTGTCATCATTCCACATTGAAACCTTTGAGAAGAATCAATTGGTTTAAAGCCTGCTATTTGAACAATTGTGATGAAAATGGATGAGAACGGCCTTTTTGGCCTGAATCCCCACTCAGTTTTTAAATTCAACATATAGAATGAAGATTCCATAAGATCTTTCCGATTATTAGCATTACATTGTTTAAATGGTGTATTTATTAAACGTTGCAGCGTGTTTGGTTGAAAATAAATTGCTCTGCTCTTGATTATGTTAAGAACTCCACATGGAGAGAATCTCAGATTGATGCCATCTGTTTTGTATTTATTTATGGTTAGTGCTAAACCAACATAGACAGATTTTCTGTATATTAAAAATGCACACAGTCAAAATTGGAATTACATGAAAGACTTTAAAGATATCCCAAAGGGGAGGCAAACAGAAGACATAAGAGTAGAAATTAGTTGTTTATTATTTTTTGTCACCCAATTTCTTTGGTGAGGTTCAAACAGTTAACTCCTTGTATGCTTTCCTGAGCTAAAATGTCAGATATACATAAACACATACTTTATATTATGTGATTTATACCTTCTTATTATAGCTTTTTTTTGTTGTTGTTACAAAGAATACCCAATAATCTTGATCATGTGTTCACAAAATGCTTGAAATTTTGATGTTTGCATTTTATAGCTAATGAACAGAGACTGAGAAATAAATGGATTGCTCAAAGTCACCCAAGTAACTGAAGACAGGTTTTGACTCTGCAGGTATTTTACTTTATCTATTGTATGCTATAGAGTTAGCTAATCAAGTGGCAGGTTACTCTCTTAGTGACTAAGACTTAGCCTATCCCCAATCTTAGAAAATTATTTAAGAGTATTATATGAGGTGGCCTTTGGGGTTTTTTGGAAGATTTTATATCACAGAACCATTAATACAAATGTATAATAGAAAAATACATCCTTATGAAATAGTATCAATTTAATGGTAGTCTAATACATAATTTCACTATTTCTACTTCCTGCTATCATGTTTATTAATTGAAATAAAAGACTCACTAAACCTTGTAAATTCAAATGGTTCTCTCTTCTTCCTGCCGCCAGATTTTGCTCTTTTAAAATATAGGTAGGAAATGCGAGTTCGAAGATATTCTGGAATTAGCAGTTTTTGCGATGACAGGCTTGATGGAGTAATGGTCTTCAAATAAAGGGCGCCTCCATAGAAGATTGTCAGCTGTAAAATAGGACTTTATTTATTTGTTTGTTTGTTTGTTTGATTTATATGGCCATCCATCTTACTGCCGGGATTCTGGGTGGTTTATAAGGTTAAAAGTAAAAAAAAAAGTACAAAAACAACCAGAAAAACAACCACAGAAATAATTAAAAACGTTAAAAAATAAAACTGTTTAAAACCATTAAAACTATGTGGCCACCCTAACAAGGAAATTTGCCTGTAAGTTTAATGTCACCTCAATTTTCACCCCACCCCATCCTCAAATCTCCACGTACAGAGGAAGTGCTTCCACCATCCCTCCATCCCTTGTGGCAGGTGCCACAAACATAATGCAAAGAATAACATAGCCCCAAGTGATGCTAGAAGGCCTATGCAGTCCCTTTGGGATGCATTTGAGTCAATCATATTGAACTCCAAATTAGGCAGCAATGCAGATGAAAGGAGTACCAGTTGGCCATGACTCTTCTTTTTTCACTCCAAGCCTTTCTTGCTGTCCAGCCCTATTCCCCTGTACCTCATATTGGCCACATACATTTTCTTAGCTGGCCTGGAAATTGCAAATTTAAAAACCGCTGATGCAGTATGCTATGATGGATTAATATCAACTAGGTAAATAATACATTCACAAACAAGCCTTGTTTGTGAATTTGTCTTGTTGTGTATGTGCTTTGAAATGATTTGAGCATTCCAGCATCTGTAATTTTAGATTGGAAAATCTGTAGTGTAGCTGAGTTTCTATGATCTCTGGAAAAACAAATAAAAAAAAACCCCAACAACTCAAACCAAACCACAATTCGTCCTTTGGTTGTCAGAGACTTTGCAAGAAGAAACTCTAGGAACTGTGGGTGGATGTGGCAGGAAGCTGCCAGTTATATCCCAGAGAACAGCTCTCTTATTTTCAGAAATAGAAATGCAACGTGGCACAAAGACTTATTGTACCTTGAAGTTGGATATATTGCCAAATGGGTAGGCAATCTGCATAAAAATAATTACTCTAAAAGGGTTTATTATATATGATGGAGCAAGAGTTGGAAACCTATTTAATGAAAATGTTGCAATTTCTTAAGAATTATAAATTGTGAAATGCAAAGACACATTTATGTTAAAGACCAAAGTCTCTTTAAACCTTTATCACAATATGTATATGAGTATTTCTCACTAGAAAAAAAAAGTTCATTGAAAAGCTATAGTGTGAGTTGAAACACTGCAATATTTCTCACTGATATCGGAAATGTAGTGCCGATTGAAAAATATCAGCTATTTTCTATATCTTAATTTGTAAGAAGTGATTTTTCATCTCTTCAGTTCACTTTGCTAATTTGATGAAATGACTTGATTCATTCAGAAACACCATAACCAGAAATAAACACATTGGTCTATAAAACGCATTCACGTTGCTATCTCATTAAGATGAACCTAGTATTATAGCACTGTACAGATTATGTGTAACTGTGCATTTATCTAGCACACAAATATCAAGCTACTATTAAAACCTAGTAGATAAGTGTATTAGACAATTATGATTTTCCATACAGAAATCTTCAGTTATTAATCGTGTTATAACCTAACATCTCACAAGAAATTATGCTACCCACTGATAAAAGACCCTGTTATCAGCATCAGGCCCATTGGTTTATATTTAATCACTCTTGGCTTTTTCCAGGCCATCATTTCCTCATTTTTTCCCCCATGATCTCTAAATAATGGGGTAGTGATATTTTGCCTCATAAACTTGACATCTGCCATTCTGGACCAATAGAATAATTAATTTCTATTTTAATTCCACTGTAGATTGTAAGAAAGAAGGAGAGAGATGTTATAGCTCGTGGGGGTCTTTTTAAATAGAAAACAAGGAGAGTCACTGGCTAAATGGCCAAAGGATTTGGCCCCTTGTTTCCATTTGTCCTCCTTCAAAGTTGCTTCCCACTTCATGAATGGGGGTACATTTGAAACAGAAGTGATTTTCAGCAGACGACTGAACCAAACATACATGCTTAGACTGTATAACCCAACTAAACAATGCAGATATGCATGTGGGTAGAAGTGGGGATCTACTTGGGTCTGGAATGTTATACTGGCTAGATTTATTTATTTATTGGTTGACTGATTGGTTGATATGAATGGAGGCATGCTGCAAAAGGGACCCATTAGTTTTACTTTTCTCGGGGTGAGTGCAAGCAAAATTTGATGTAAGCCGCCCAGAGTCCCCCATTAATTTGATGTAAATTAATTTAATGTAAGCCACCCAGAGTCCCCCATTGTGGGGAGATGGGCGGGGACAAGTCCACTAAATAAATAAATAAATAAATAAATAAATAAATAAATAAATAAATAAAATTGGGAAACGGCCATTAACCTTTGCTTTAGAGCACTCATTGGGACAGTAAAGACATCGAACTCAGTGAAATTTAGTTCCAGTAAACATGTCATAGTAATTATTCATGTCATTTTTTAACTTATATTTTTACAAGTAAAAATATTTTTGTCAAAAAACTTGTGGAACATAGTGGAGGTTCTTTTATATGCAGTTAATTAAAAATGAGTCCTTTCATCAGCTCTAGAAACATACGTGGGGATAAGGAATAATAATATAAAATCTGAAAATGCTTTTCTGTATTATCTGACTTTGATGGCTTGGGGGTTTTTTTTAGATTTTTTTTTTATCCTGCCTTTATTATTTTTATAAATAACCCAAGGTGGAGAACATATCTAATATTCCTTCCACCTCCTGTCGTCCCCACAACAACAACTCTGTGAAATGGGTTGTACTGAGAGGGAGTGACTGGCCCCCCGAGAGAGAGTCACCCAGCCAGCTTTCATGCCTATGGCGAGACTAGAACTCACAGTCTCCTGCTTTCTAGCCTGATGCCTTCACCACTAGACCAAACTGGCTGTTAATGAATGAGAGCTTCTGTACTATTGTATGTTTTTCTGTTCTGTTCCATCCCGTCCTGTCCTGTCCTGTCCTGTCCTGTCCCATCCCATTCATTACAGAGCTGATCTTAGGCAGGTTGATGTATCTGCCTCAGGCAGCAATAGATGGAAGATGGATGATGGAATCATTAGATGATGGAAGAAAGTACTGAATTTCTGGAAGACTGTTTGCGCTAAATTTCTTTATTGCCATCAAGTGCAGTAGAAGATGTCGATTTGATTAGCTCCTGTACTGTATATGTAATAGGGAAAAGCAATCATATAGTTGTGGCTATAATATCAGGTCACAATAGATTACAGTTCAGGAAATAAGACCTTGTGGGTGGCTTTCTTAGTTTTAAATATTTCACGTGCTGTTTCCATCCAGCATTAGAAGGCATTTTTATAATGTCCTCTGGAGAAAATATACCGATTTCTTATTCATGGCAATTAACAACTGAATACATCAATTTTAAAAACTAACAATTTAACCTGCACGTGCCACTATTGCCAATCATACCTCAGATTCTTTATCCATAGAGGCCCCTTTTACCCACTAAACTATTCCGATTAGTACAGGTGCTAAGACCAGTGTTGTGGGCAAACAAAAGAGGAACATTTTTTCTGTGAATCAGTTGGTTCTACCACATGCTACGGGGAGGGTGACTGCCTTGGATAGCTGACTTCAGGAGTCAGGAGAAGATAAATTCTTTATTGTTATTTTATTTTAATATATATATTAATGCCAAGAGGAATATGAGGACTTCCTGGGTGTTCTATTTGTTGTCAAAATAATTTGGCAAGCTTTGAGTCATATACCTTGGTTAGGGGAAAGATAGCAGTTGTTGTTCTGCCTGAGGCAGCAACATGTCTTGGGCTAGTCTTACTTGATTGTAAGTTTCTAAAAGGTATTTTATGATGCGATTTGCCCCAGGCTCAAATCGGGGCCTAAGATTCCCCCATAGAGAAACCCTCTCAAGTCCATGTTTTTGCTTTTCTTTTTTGCTACATCACAATACAGATTACTTTGGAAAGTCTAAAAATTTGAAGACAAAGTATGAAAGAAAAATACAGCAGCCAAAATTTAATAGCCACCCCCTTCCAAACTCACAATATGACAAATATTTTTTTAAAACATAGTAAAATGTTTGGGGAAAATAAGAGTTCATTTGATACCAAAAATAATATACTTGATATGCATGTGTGTGAATTTTTTGTACAGGTAGTCCTTGACGTATGGCCACAATAGAGACAGAAAAATGTTTTGTTAAGCGGTGTGTCATTAAGTTAGGCATCTTGTGAACACACCCAATTTTACGACCTTTTTTGCCATGGTCATCAAGCAAATCACTGTGATTGTTAAGGGAGACATCATGTGACCACGACTTGTGCCCTTCCTTGCTAGCTTCCCCATTGACTTTGCTTGTTGGAAGCCATCTGGGAAGGTTGCAAATGACAATCACGTGAACGTAGGATACTGCAACCATTGTAAATGCGCAATGGTTGCCGAGCATCTGAATCATGATCATGTGGCCACAGGGACGCTGTGATGGTTGTAAGTGCAAGGACCAGTCATAAGTCTTTTTTCAGCACTGTCATAACTTTGAATGGTTGCTAAACAAATGGTCGTAAGTCGAGGACAATGTGTAATTACGCTACCACATTAAAAAGGCCTCTCTTCTGTAACTACTCATTGCACTTGATTTAGCAGGGCATCTGGAAAAAAGTCTTAGAAAATGATGACAGGATACATATTTCTCCTTCCAAAAACAGCTACCCTTAATCAAACATTCATTGCAGTTCTGTCTATCTTCTCTCTCAATTCCCTTTGGTTATCAGAGACAACATGAAAAAGCAGGGAAATTCACAATTCAGTTTATCAGCTGGGATTTGCTAGGAGGCCATATAAATTCTCTCTGATTGAAGGCAGTGACCCTCTGAATACCAGCTGCTGATGATGAATACCACAGAAAGATCATAATCTCCTCATCAGTTTTTAGGAGCTTTTGGGAGATCATTCCAGATTAGCAAGATTTTGGAGCAACCAGATCAAATAATCTGTTCCATGTATGCTGAAAATATTTTCTGAAACTTTGTTGTGATACCATAGTATTTTCTTATGGTGGCACATCTCAACTCTTGTAGGAATATAGCCTGTACTTTTCTATTAAGCCTGAAGCTATGCAGATTTTCTTTTGATCAAACCTGTCTGCATATCGTCAGTACATATCACATTCTACTACTGGTGTAATTTCTACCACCTGTATGGTGGAATTTAATAAGAATTCTCTCTTTGCTTAGTAACTGCTAACAACTTGTCCATGTAACCCATAGTAAAAGTAAAGACTCTCTTTAGCTGAGCTGAGCTGACTACATTGAGATATCCATGTAGTTTTCGTGACAAGATACAAAAACAGTTTGCCACTGCCTTCTTCCAATTTTTTTTTTCAATTTCCCCAGCATACAGCTTTGCTATTCCCTGGAGGTCTCCCATCCAAATGCTAACCAAGTGTGACCCTGTTCAGTTTTTTTCAAACTGCTGAAAAATTACAGAAAAAGAGCAGAATGTAGTTTTTAAATACATTATTATAGTTATTTACATACAATCCACCAAATAGTTCTGACTGGATTTGATACTTCTGATTATTGGATACTGTTGTAATATACTTGCTGTTCCAAATAATGTGACTTTTTGTAATTGATGTGTTGAGATTCTGTCCATTCCTATTGTGTCCAAGTGCTTTTCCAGATCTTCTGTTATGGCACCGAGCACACCAACCACTACTGGCATCATTACTACTTTCTTCTTCTAAATTCTAAATTTTTTAAATTCTTCTTCTTCTTCTTCTTCTTCTTCTTCTTCTTCTTCTTCTTCTTCTTCTTCTTCTTCTTCTTCTTCTTCTTCATCATCATCATCATCATCATCATCATCATCATCATCATCTTGAAAGCACCTTTTCCTACCTTCAGTGCAAACTTCAGTTAAATCTGGCCAAGAGAGGAGTATGAGTAATGTTTTTGCAATATGTAAAACAGATTATTGTTTCTAGATTTCTTGGACAGACAGCTGTTTTTCAGTTTTGTCTGTGTTTGCATGGATAGATATGTGTGTATGTATGCATGCATACATACACACACAAACATATACTTGCACACATACCTTTTCTGTTCTCCACAATAATGTTTATTCAGTGTTTTCCAAGCATATCATTCCCTGAGTGAGAACTTGCTAGTAAGATGTAGGAATAGTTACTGCCAATTTTGAGAGTACTGAAAAGAGGATGCTTATTTCAGAAAAGCTGACACAGCTTTACCTATAAAATAACAGCCCAAGACATCTGTTTTCCATAAGTTTGTTGTTATCTTTACTGCACAATTGAGATCATGATGTTATTTTTTGTGCTCCTCACATATGGCAAATGCTCTAATTTTTATAATGCTGACCAATTGCAGAGCTCTTGGTTGAGAAAGCAGGCAAAAGACCATGTGTTTCAATACTCTACCTTGCACCAAAGCTTGTGCATATGGAAAATTGGACAAGAGTTCTGCTAGCATTCCCCAAACTGCTTCTCAAGTAGTTCAGTCTCAGGAAGTCTGTATTATGTATTTACATTTAACTGTGTTGTTTGAATTGATACATTTATGTATTACCCTTCAGTTTATAGGATACTGGGGCAGTTCCTAATAAGCACCCTGAATATTTTTCATTATTATGTTGGTTCTAAAGAAGCTCTTTTTTGAGGAATTTCATGATGGGACATCATGGAGAGAAAGTTTAAATGTTATGCTGGTCCTAGACTGAAATATAATACATTTGGATTTGAATAGTCCATTGATTCCTTCCCCCCCCCCCCAAAAGCAGAACAGATAACTTCTAATGGCTCATTCCCCTTGATCTCTTTCTCATTTGGGTTGATGATATTTGGGTTGTACTCTCAAAAGAAGACCTTCATTTTATGGCCAGGGCATAAGAAAAGCTGCAGCAGGCTCTATTTGGTTGTGAAGTGTATATTGTACCGTATTGATGGGCTGGGCTTAGTGATTATCCTTCATAACTGATTCATAAATTGATAGCAAGAGGTGTTCCAAGCTCTACTGATCCCAGTTAGCCAACCGTATGGTTGAAGAAGGTCTCTGTGGGCCTCTACTCTGTACAAATGGAACACATCCAATTGTTCTTACAATAGTTTCCAGAACCTGATGCTCTCTATGATTCTTGGAATTCACAACCCACACATTCAAGTCACCTGGAGATCATTTTATACTTATAAGGCTATGCATATTGTTGGTCACAATCTCTCTGAACTGAAGCTCCCATATTGGAAGCTGTTTTGCTGTAGTTGGAATTGCCATCTCGTCCAATAGCCAGATTAGTTGTGGATCCAAGAGACCTGGATTCGAGTGCTAACTTCAATCATGGGATTTTGAAACAATCAGTTATGCTAAATGTGACATATATAGCTTCATTAAAAAAAAAGGATATTAAAGCAAACTGTTGAAATTCTTTTTCTACAAAGTTATTAGAGGTATAGTGGGGAATTAAAAGAATACTACTCACAGATCCTGTTTGGAGAATCTTACTACTGGTGGATACATGGCAGGATGGACTCTAGCAAGAACAAAGTTAAACTAGTGGTAATAGTTTCCTAGGGGGAAAAAGCGACAGTGGATGTATTTATAGCAGTGCCAAACTCTTTGAAGAGTACTTTCATGGAGTTCCTGGAATAGTTGTGCCACAACAGTCACCTCAGAAACTTTAGAAAGTAAATGCAACTCCCATCTGGCATTGGATCAACCTAGCAAATGTTTCCACAGAATTATACCTTTTATTTAAAAAAATGGAAATCTCCCCAAAAGCAAATAGCTTACCCTGGTCCACTTATCCCTAGTATGGAATCCTGTTCTCTTTTTCACCTAGCCATTAATGTAGACAAAGGCCTTCTGTGGAATGGTAATTGATGATAGATGAATGTAAAGCAGATTGGGACTGGATAATTCCTGCCAAAGTATTAAGTGCATATCCATTCCAAACTAAGATAAAACTGTTTCATGGGGAGATTTATGCATTGGAAAAGTTCATAGTGCTTGGTCCCAAAGCAGGGAGCCATATGAAAATAATATGGGCATTATAGCCTGAAGTAAAACCTTTGTTTTATTTCCATGTCCCAGAAATCTCAATCCTAGAAGAAAAGGAATAATAACTGGTATGCATGTATTGAAAATCATTTGAGAAGTCTCTGTGACTTTGGGGCATGATGATGCAGTTCTTTCATTTCATTTTACTTTAAAACATCATGTCTTTGATTGTATTAGTTTCACTATTTCTATCTTACTATATTCTCCTAGGAAATACTGCCTTTGCAAGTCAGTGAAAGATTTTTAACTCATCAGAAAGCATTCTAGGTTCTAGCATCTATTGAAATACAAGAGAAATTGAACATTTGGTTTTCTTGAAGTATACAGTACTTAAATTCTAGGCTAAGCTAAAATCAGCTGGTTTTGCAAACTGAACTGAATGATTCTGAGCTCAGGAATTTATTCTGATTTCCAAAACGGAACTACACCCTGCCAATCTACTTCAGATCATCCAAAATTCTACCAGTCTGCCTTCTGCCCACTCCTGAATTAAGAGGACTAGGAAAACACCAGCAGATGAAAACTATCTACCTCTAATCCTTTAGAAGGGTGAAAAGGATGGCGAAATACAATGGAGAAACCACTGCCTCTGTCAACTGTGGTGCCTCAGTAGAGCAAAGAAATTGGTGGGGTCTGCAGTGTTCTTACCAGTGATATGACATTTATCAATATCATCTGCTGACAATGATGTCTTTGGTGCTTAGTGAAGAGGATATTGCCATCTCCATGAAGCATCAGGGAGATTACTTGTTTTAACAATTTTGAATAATTATTTTGAGCTGTGTACATGGTAGGAACCTGCAGATAAATGATTTGTGCATGAGAGGAAAGGAAATTTGCTGGTTTCAGAAACAACTGCAGCTAACATGCTAAGCTGTGCCATTATCTTGTACACATGGTTCAGTAGTTCAGAGATTTCTCTCACCCATATTTGGGTCCATAGCACTTTTTACAAATGTACATATCTTTTCAGTATTTATTTTTTAATTGGAAAGATACAATCCAGCATTTCATGGCTGAAAGAGGGACACTTGTATTGTTGTAACATCTCTGCCTTTACTTCCTGGACCTGATATTAATTCACTGCACTTTGTAATAGATCCTCCTCTATGTGTACAAGATTCTCCTCTATGTGCCTTTTTGCTGTAGTTGTTTCCCATGCAGCAATCTCTCCTGCACCAATTTAGGATTGACTTAAGGCTGAACAAAAATGGCCTCAAAAAATTCTCCAAGTTATTTTTGGGTAGAGTTCACCAAGTATTCTTGAGCATTTTTCAACAGTTTATGGTGTGTATGAAAACATTTCTGAGAAAATTTGGCAAATTTAGCATTAAATTAAATGTTGTTATTACAACATTGGGGAAGAGAAATGAGGACTGAAATGAATAGAGTCCAAGCTGACCACTTTCCACAGTATTAAAATAGCATTAAACAATATTAACATTGGCTCTGCCATTGCACAAAAAAGCTATCCTCACATAATATAACTTTAGAAACTCCATTTTGCCAAATATTCTTCAAGAAATGATCAGAATTCCCTAAGACGGTTTTCTTCAATCTGACTTTGAAGGCAACTGGCTGTTTTAATATTTTAGTTTATACATGTTTGATGTTTTATACAGAATTTTGGTGTGTGACTGTAAATAAACTTTGATACTTGATTGAAACACAACCTGATGGCTTCCAGATGTTTTAGGTCCTCCTAAAACTGGAAGTTATGCTCTCCAGGAGTTCTTGGAGTTGTAAATCCAACACATTTCAAGGGTACCAAGTTGGGCAAGGTTGCATTAACAGTTCAAAATGATCTTGAAAAATGAAGACTTCAAACACAGATCAGAAAATATTTATTTACAAAATTTCAGCATGACCTTAAAAAAAACGTGGTTAAAAAACAAACACCTCAACTGGCCCTTGTGTATTTGAATGGAAGATTCATTGTAGTAAATAACCTTTAAGAGAAATAATGCTTTCTTTGTAGTGACTGAATGTTAGCTGTAAATCTTACATTACAAAAAGGGTGGCTTTTTATTCAATGCTGAGAGTTGGTGTGTTCTATCAACCTTCTGTGCTTATACAGCATAGTTAACTAGTTACACTGGGTAATTTTTTCATATCTTGTCTTGATTCATTTTTATCCTCAGTACCTCACCCTGGAATGTCAAAGATCTGTTCTTTGTCAACTTGAAAGCTAAACTAGATAACTGGGATGTGGACAAAGCTGAATAGGAAATAGAAACAGAATTTCTCTTCTTGGCCTCCTTGCAGCTTTTCTTGCTGGCCATTCTTTTTAATTTCCCACAGGCCCAGCATTGCATTAGATGGATAATTCTGCTATGCAGTCAGCCAGTTATATGCACAGCTTTCCAGCTAGAACAAAAGCCATGCTATTATCTGCTTAGGTTGGTGCTTTGGGCTGATCTCATTGCTGTGCTGATGGCATAAACATAGCAGCTGTGTCAACCAAAAGTGAGGACACCTCTCCCTTGCCTGTAGTCCTTGACTGGGGATGTCGCAGCTCACTCTGGGGCAAAAACAAGAGAACGGAGACTGCAAAGCAGATAGGATGTGGGAGTGCCCAGCAGGCAAGATGAAGTCCTGGGTTTGAATGAGTGGCTGTAGAAGATCAAGGTCAAGGGCTTTTCTCTAGAAAACATTTTATTTTTTATACCTTTTCCAGAACAGCCTTTTTGAGCACAGTATTTTATTTTTAAAATGTTACTGCATTGTGCCTAAACCTACCTATCTTCCTTCCTTCCTTCCTTCCTTCCTTCCTTCCTTCCTTCCTTCCTTCCTTCCTTCCTTCCTTCCTTCCTTCCTTCCTTCCTTCCTTCCTTCCTTCCTTCCTTCCTTCCTTCCTTCCTCTGTCTCCAAGGGACATCTGCAAAAGGAAACCTTTTTTTTTTTCTTATAATTTCATTGTAATATTAGGGTGTATTAAGACATGCATGTGAATGTGCGGCAGGATCAACAAAATATATAATGGAAGACTATTTCCAGAATGGCAAGCTGCTTTAATCTCCTTTACTAATGCTTTGTTCTGTTAGATCTGTCTATTTAGGGCTTGGAAGAGAAGATGTATGCTTGGGAATGGAGAAGAGCATGCATAAATAAATAAATAGGCACATTGAGTAAAAATTTGCCTATATCTGATCCTGATGTGTTGAGAATTATGCATGCTGGGATATGGTTGGCTTCTTTTGTTTATTTTGTTGAGATATTTTATCCTCCGATGGAGGGAACATGAAAGGTCACTCCATTCCTTCGCCTTAAAATAGCTTTCCAAAATTGATTTCAGATAGGTTGATCCAAGAAAGTAATACTTCTGGATTTCATCCCTTTGAGGACCCTTTCTGCTATCTGGAGAATATGTAACCCCAAACTGTCCCATGGCCACTATCCCATGTTCCATGTGTCCAGCTCCACCTCCTAAGGCAAGGGAGGTATGAAACAAAACGTAGAGAGTAAGGAGATGACCTTGATGGGAATATGCAAGAACCGTTACCTAGGCAAAAGGAGCTGAAACATTTTTTAAGTCCAAAGTAAGAAGATAACCTTTGGCTCAGGCAGATACTTCCCTAATTTATTGAAATATAAGAAGGGGCAAAAGGTGCAGCACAATCAGACTTGCATGATTCTGTTATTAAACCCAGTCTCAGCAAAAGTAATTTTAACCTTCCTGTGAAGTTGGTTTCCTGGTTTGGTCTACTTAGTGAGGCTGACATTAAATATACTGTTAAAGATCAATGCCAAGTTTTTAGAATTAAAACATATGTATATACATATGATGATGATGATGATTTTCAACTCCTAGTGACCTCATACATACATATAAACAAACCAAAATCCCAACCTAGGTCCAGTATAATAAAAGGGAGTGGGCGGTTGTTATTGGGAACAAACCCCACAAGGACATTTCCTTGTGGTTCAATCTTTATTTTCCTGCCTATGATTCCAATGTCTCCCATCCTCCCAGTGCAGTTACTATCTGTGTTGTCAGGGTGGTGGTGGTGAATTATGTTAGTAAGAACTGCTCCCTGCATGTCTAACATCTGCAGTCTGTGTCTGTATATTTAGATGGTGCTGGAGAGAACCTTATATCTCTTTGTCCGGTAGTCCTGATGAAAATAGTGCCCCCAGCTGCTGTTAAATAATTAGGAAAAACGCTATAATGTCTAATGAAAACATCTAGTTTGGTTGTATAAATCAGGTGCTACTTGCTCTGTGGGCTTATAGAAAGCTGCAGTGTTGCTTAGAAAAACTTGAGGGGATACTGCCATGCTTGATAGATGGCAGACTTTTGGAATAGGATTTAATCTCATAGCGAGTCTTCAGAAGACTGTGCTCTAACTATTGACTGTAATACAGCTGTTGTTCTAAGTTAGGAGGCCTCTGGAAAACTGGGTCAATTCCAGAAACATGACAAGGATTTCTCATTCCCAGCTGTGTGACAATAGTGGTCACTCTAAAAAGAAAATATTGGAGATGAAGGGGTATGTCCAAAATAACACAGGAATAGATTTTTCAGTGAAAGGAACTTGGTTCTGATACCCATCACAAATTTGAGGTCCAAAATTGTCATTGTATATGTGCCTGACTGAGCCATGCTTTGTTTCTGACACTGACTGGTGGATCTCAGCTTCTAGTAAAACAGAATAGATCACACAAGTTCTAAGTGTGCATGCACAGACTAAATTGTATGTAAGGCCTACTAAATGCACGAGGTCCAAATGTGCTTCACTTTGGTTTAAAATGTTACATTTTGCATATACTTTAGTTGACTTCTTTCATCATCTTAACGACTACCAGCTCCTCTGAAATATCTAGACTGGACTCAGAAGTATTGCAGTGGAGTGATATAAGTGGATTTTTCTTCAACCCTGCAATCTTATTTGGCTCCCAGTTCTGCTCTGTAGGATCATTCAAGTCCTAAAGAGCAGGTTTGGGAAGGCCTGTGGGGCAGCAGGGAAGGGACTTTATGCTGCCAGCTGAGTTTGTTCTCCTGACACTACTAGGACATATTTGGCACATCAGTGCCTTCAGGCTGAAAAGCAGCTTTTTTTAAAAAAAAGCTTATACAATTGTTTTAGTTTCATATTGGAGAACTGGGCAGTGTGATAATATAGGCTATATACTATTTTATACTAATTCTCTTCCATCCCTCAATTACCTGGCAATTTTGGTAGCTGCTTTGCCAAGCTTTGATTGAATCATCTTGGTAAAAAGCCAATGAGTTGTCCTAAGCAAATGAAAATGAATTTCCAAATGTCAATTTCATTCACTAGTACAGACATACAATGCCGTGGCTATCTCTCATTAAAGAGCACAGGAAGGCTACTTATTTTCCTCAGCATCTCAGAAATGTGGTTATTACATTTGCAGAGAAAAACGTCCTTTGGCAGAAAGTCAGAGTTCAAGATGACCCCAAGTAAGCCAAAGAAATTAGCTTCTGGCCTGTTTTTTGTTGCTGGTACAAACATAGTTTCATTTAGTTTTAGCTGGGTTCTTCTGCCCCCTAGTGGCTGTTTACCAGCAGATTCCCCCTCCCTCCCCCCAAATTAGGATCTCTATCCTGGGAAATCAGGAAAAAAGGGAAGCAGGAATCATTTTCCAGTTATATCAGCCTCCTTAAAAGAAAATGATACGGTCACACTAATTGCTATTCAGCCTTCTTCATTTATTGAATGCATATGTTCTTTCTGCCTTTAATATGTTAATACATTTTTGAGAGACGGAGACCAGCTTTGTTCTTGTTTTTTGTCTCTTTGCTGCCGCTATTTTTCATTTTATTACTGTTTCAGAAATGAAGATTTTCTACTGCCTTCACCTCACATACTTCATCGGCTTTAGATTTGGAATACAGGAATCAACTAATCATTAGAGATTGGTAGAGCTCATATGAGAGAATTTGCTATTCATTTGTTGTTTTGGTACCTTGGGAAATGTTGACTCCCTTTCCAGAATTAGTATTGCTTGCCGTCTAAGATATTTTATTTTATTTATTTTATTTGAAACATTTATATAGCTGCCCAACTTGTACCAAATTCTGGGCAGCTCACAATCATAAAATAAAACAACATCTATCTACAATAAAAAAATATTGGAGTTGGGCGGCCAATACATTTAAATAAATAAATATTAAATATTAAAACCAAAAATATCAAAACCAGAAGACCTGGCACCGTAGCTAAACTTTCCTGTGCAGCCCACAACAAGTTCATCTCACCCTGTACAAATCTTCCCTTAGCTATGAAAGCTCACTGGGTGTCTTTGGGCTACTTACTATTTCTCCTACACCATGAAGGTGTTGATGTGGAGAAATCAGAAGAAGGATTAGCAGGTATGCAACCTTTAGTTCAGAAGGTAACAGGAGCTGAAAGGTTAGGTAGCTTTCAAACCTGATACTATTTTAAGATGCTGTGAAAACTCTGAAAACCTTGATGTTTATTCCTCTGGTGCTTCTTTTCTTTTTTCTCTTCTTCTTCATCATCCGATTGTTCTAATTTTGAAAACTATGGCATGTGTGCATACATGGGCAAATTAAATAACTGCAATAAGATGTTTTTGGCCTTAGGCACGGGCATTGCTTTCAAAGGAGTATAAAGGTGGTCTATGGCTGGATTCACACGTTGTACTAATCATTGTGGGTTGAACATAATTTGTTGAATAAACCAAACATTGTCTAGATTCACACCGCAATTCCAGCTATAGTTTGCAAAATTCAGTGGCTTGGCTTATAGCCAATTAACTGGTAAAATTCATTATCACATTACATGGTTATAGCCATGAACTTAGATGGCTTTAAAAGAAATTGAGATAAACTCATGGAGGACAGATCTATCAAGAGCTATTGGTCTTGAAAGTCAGAATTACTTCCATTCTGGGGTAGGATGCCTCTTAATATCAGCTGCAGAGATGGGAGAGAGTTCTGTCTCTACTTCCTGCTTATGAGTATCCCAAGGCATTGAGTTGGCCAATGTGAGAAACAAAATGCTGGACTATGATAGGCCTTGGCCAGAACCAGCAGGGCTTTTCTTGTGTTCTTATGTTCTTATACACTAAACCAAAATGAATCAATCAACAATATGGGTTCATGGGTTGTTTGAACCTTGTCTCTGAGTTCTAGCACGACAAGTCAGTATTTGTACAATGCTGTTTAATTATGGTGCTGTGGGGCATGGATAATGTTCATAGCTCTGCTATATTTGCTTTACTGTCACCAACATATTTAAACAAACAAAGCTGATTCATGCTTGAATGGTTAAACGTGTAGCTAAGGTCTTTGTGTTTTTCCATTCTCCACTCCTAAAAGTCAAGAATTTACACACAGCCCCTCTGTCCTTTTGATTCAGCTTAGTGGGATCTTTTACATGCTGTATCTCAAAAGATTTCACTGTTAGGAAATGATTTTTTCCCAAATGTTAGTGCAGTCCTGCATATATGACCAAGGTCTGATGCATGTTGTTTTGGGAAGGCTTCCTTAGCACTTCTCATTTTTCCTATTTTTTTAGTATCAAGCGGGTAAACGAGCAGCTATCAAGGCTCCCACGCTGATTTGGTCCTGCTGCCTGGGCAGACAATAGCATCATAACCACATTGGTATGTGCTTCTCCTGGCTCTAGACTGCAGTTCTGCTCAGTGAATTGCTTGGGATAGCTGTGCTCATGACACCATAAAGAAGCCTTCTGAGTCAGGGACATTTTCCTGTTCTTGTGTTGGAAGCTTTTTCTCTACAGCAGAAATCCAGTACCACTAACATTGTCCTCTGTCCTTTCTCTCTTCTAGACCTAGACGGCGAAGAAATTGCCTGCACTCAGAATAACCAAGTGTATCTGAATAGGGACATCTGGAAACCTTCACCATGCCAGATTTGTGTCTGTGACAATGGAGCCATTCTGTGTGATGAGATTCAGTGTCTTGAAGCACTGGAATGTGAAAACCCACAGGCTCCTCCTGGAGAATGTTGTCCTATGTGTCCAAACACAGCCCGGAATGGATTTGAAGGTTCTATTGGTAAGTTGTTGT